>NW_012154863.1:605089-641009 GCF_000956105.1 Propithecus coquereli | reverse complement strand
GTTGCCCGGGCTAGAGTGCCATGGCAGCAGCCTAGCTCACAGCAACCTCAAACTCCTGGGCTCAAGTGATCCTCCTGCCTCAGCCTCCCGAATAGCTGGGACTACAGGCATGCGCCACCATACCTGGCTAATTTTTTCTCTATATATATTTGTAGTTGTCCAGGTAATTTCTTTCTAATTTTAGTAGAGACAGTGTCTCGCTCTTGCTCAGGCTGGTCTCGAACTCCTGACCTTGAGCGATCCTCCTGCCTCTGCCTCCCAGAGTGCTGGGATTACAGGCATGAACCACCATGCCTGGCCACCCATGGGAGTTCTGAGCTTGGGAGCCAATGCATCACCTGGGGACTGGGGAGGGGCACACTTGATCCCACACCTGCCTCTCATGAAGGAGTGGAGGACTTCCTGTCTCAGCCACATTCTCAGGGTGTGTGACGCCCACCACCTCCAGTCCTTTGTGGACAAAACAGAGCCTAAATCAATCAAGATAAATAGCTTTGATATATTGCTCTGGAGTTTCTCACTCTGGCGCAGTTTTGGGGGCTGAGGACCCCAGGACACTCACTCCTGAGGTGGTTTGGGGTACGAGGTTGCTGTGGAATTGCTACTAGTCAAATGCTTGTGCTTTGAGAGCCCAAGCTGATAATGTGTGAAGAGATCAGTTTGTGTGTGGATAATCATGCAGTTAACGAACATCGCTCGATGTCACTTGGTATTTCCAAACATTGGAAATGGACCAACAACGTATAAAAATACTTACCCTTAAGACCTTTCATGTAGATGAATTAAGTTCAATCAAGTTAAAAAATGTGTCCACCCTAACCGGGGCTTCCCCAGAGCATTGTGAGGGTTCTCGATGTCACTGGCACTGGGGCTGTGGAGGGTCAGGGCTGGTGCCCACCCTGGGGAGCCAACAAGCCCCACAGCTCCCAAGACCTCCCCAGGGAAGGATGCTGTGTGTAGAAAATTAACACTTGAAGCTGCCAGTGGTGGGCTGTCCCCGAGCCCTGTCAATTCTGCCATGAGCATGTTCCTCAGACTCCCTTTTCTGAGGATGCCATAAGAAGGTGGTGCCTCTTAGTGGACGGGCAGCCCTGCCTGCTTTCTCTGCCCTCTGCTGAGGAAGCTTTGATGCAAGCAACAGGGAACCCGGCCCCAGGCGGCCCACATGACCTGTGTGGCTTATGTCCAGCTAGGTTTGGGTCCAAACGATGGGCTGGGCCCTGCTCCGAGCTCTGTTCCAAGTAAGAGGCCTCTGCTGTCCATTCTGCTCCCCTCCCCAGATGTCCATGCACTTGGGATCCAAGTTTCACTGCTTGGGGGGTGGGGCAGGAGGTTTCCCTGGAAACCACCTGGTGCAATAGAAGGAAATGGTGAGCCCCTTCTTGACCATCGCAAAACAGACACGGGGTTAAGGTAGTCATTTATTTATTCAACAAACATTAACTGGCTATGTACTGTGTGCCAGGCACAGAGCTTGGGACTCAGCAGAGAACAAGATAGCAAAGGCCCTGGCCTCACTGGGGACTTTCTTGCAGTGGGTAAAGCTGGGTTCAGGGAGTGAGTAGCAGGGGCAGCATGGTTGGAGGGCAGCATGATCAGGGGTGTGGTGGGGGAGGCTTGAGCGCCCTGAGAGCTCCCTGCTGGTACCCCGCAGTGAGCCTGCTGGGATCTCAGTTTGCCTTCCCAACACTTCATCTCGCTGGAGATTGGAATCGCCAAGAGCCACCTCCAAGTGCGCTCTCTGGCTCCCCAGGCCTGCAAGACACAGGTGAACAGGGAGGTCTGGACTGAGACGCTCGGCTTCCTGAAACTGTCCTGCATGGATGAGAGCAGGTCAGAGTGTGGAACTCAGTGTGTCCCAGATGCCCTGTAGGTCTGGCCTCCCAGAGTCACTGTTCAGGGAACACTGGCCCCAGGATGCTGCTTCTCTGGTGAGACTAGCAGTCTCCTGATCCTGTGGGGATGGCAGAGGGGTGGTGACGGGGGACCCTGCAAGGCAGAGCTCACAGAGGTCCCTCTGGGTTTTTTTTTTTTTTTTTTTTTTTTGAGACAGAGTCTCGCTCTTTTCCCTGGGCTACAGTGAGTCCCATGGCGTCAGCCTAGCTCACAGCAACCTCAAACTCCTGGGCTCAAGCGATCCTCCTGCCTCAGCCTCCCAAGTAGCTGGGGCTACAGTGAGTCCCATGGCGTCAGCCTAGCTCACAGCAACCTCAAACTCCTGGGCTCAAGCGATCCTCCTGCCTCAGCCTCCCAAGTAGCCGGGATTACAGGCATGCGCCACCATGCCCGGCTAGTTTTTTTTCTATGTATTTTTAGTTGTCTGATTAATTTCTTTCTATTTTTAGTAGAGACGGGGTCTCGCTCCTGCTCAGGCTGGTTTCGAACTCCTGAGCTCAAACGATCCTCCCGCCTCGGCCTCCCAGAGTCCCTCTGGGTTTTAAAAAACTTTCTTTCTTAAAAAAACCTTTTAAACAGCTTTATTGAAATATAAAAGTACTTAATACCACTGAACTATACACTTAAAAATGGTTATGATGGTAAATTTTATGTTATGGCCATTTTACCACAATTTAAAAAATATATTAAAAAAACTACAGGAAGGATCCTTGTGGTGATGGAATGTTCTGTGTCTTGGCTGTGGTGGATACGTGAACCTACACATGTAACACAATTTCGTGAACCTGAGCACACAGGCAAACTGGTGAGATCTGAATATCGGTGGGCTGTAGCTCTCTCCGTGTCCCAGGTATGATATTGCGCTATAGTTTGCAAGATTTTCTCATTGAGGGAACTGGGGTAAAGGGTACACAGGATCCCTCTATATTATTTCTTACAACTGCATGTGAATCTACAATTACCTAAAAATTAAAAAAATTGAGAAACCTAACCTTTAAACAACTTTATTGAGATATAATTGGCACGCAGTAAACTGCACATATTTAAAGAGGACAGTCTGGTAAGTTCCAGCACATGTATACACTCGTGAAACCATCACCACTTCAAGATCGTGAACATAACTATCACCCCTAAATCTGTCTTGGGCCCCTCTGTGTTCTCTTCCTCCTCCTCTCCCCGCCTCTCCCCTGCCCCCATCTCCAGACTAAGACTGATATGCCTTCTGTCATAGATGAGTTAAAACTTTCTATTGAAAAAGGAAGGACATATAACTAAGGGAAACCAGGGACCCCCAGCCCTGCCACAGGGAGGCCAAATGCCTGGAGTTGCTGAGACTCGGATAATGCAACAAAAGCAGCGTCTAGAAAGTCCTTTAAGGAGCAGGATGAGGTTAAGGAGAGTGTTAGGGCCTGACTGTGTCCCCTCAAAATTCATATGTGGAAGCCCTGACCCGCAGTGTGTCTGTATTTGGAGACAGAGTGATTAAGATTAAATGAGGTCATAAGGTCATACCCTGATTAGGATTAGTGCGGTTATGAGGTGACAGAGAGCTTGCTCTCTCTCTGCCATGTGAGGACAGCTGTGAGAAAAGGCTGTCTACAAATCAGGAAGGGGCCCTCACCACGGAGCTGAATTGGGTGGCACCTTGATTTTGGACGTTTAGCCTCCAGACTGTGAGAAGATAAATTTCTCTCACTGAAGCCCCTAGTCTATGGCATTTTTTTTATTTCTGCATATTATGGGGGTACAAATGTTTAGGTTACATTGCCCTTCCCCGCCCCCCCCTTCCCGCATGGCATTTTGTTTTAACAGCCCAAGCTGACTAACATAGACTGTTGATGTTACAGTTGTTAAGTGATTTTGGTCCCAGCTTAAAGTGGTGTAGGCTCCTTTGGGCAGATCATGGAAGTCCTAGTCCTGGCTGGGTGTTTCAGAGTCCCCACTGGGATGGTCAGGCCTCTCTCTCACATGGCTTCCCATCTTTAAGCACCCTGGACTGGGCTTCTTCCTGCGGTGGTGCAAATGGTCCAAGAGAGGCAGAGTGGTCCAAGAGAGCTCTTGGGTCTGGCCAGCAGTCACTTGGGAAAACACTGGTTGCGTCCTCTTGGTCTAAGCAAGTCACAGTCCAGTCCAGATCCAAGAAGAGGAGAAAGAGACTCCACTCTGGATGGGAGAAGAAGCATGAACACATGGGGTTGGAGGGTTGTTGGTGCATCTTGGCAGTCCCTGTACACTGGGTCTCACTCACCACATGTGCTGGGTCCCACCTGCCGTGTGCCTGGGTCTCACTCCTGCCTATTCCAGGGCTCCCTTGCAGGGTGGTGCCCTGCCTCCTGTGCTGGTCTTCCTAGTCTTCCGGATGAATTCCATAGAGGTGAAAACCTCCTGTGACTTCTTCTGTCTCTACAGCACCAGCCATGTAGCAGCTGCTCTTGACTGGAGGTCTCTCAAGCTGTGACTCTGTAACTCCTGGAGCATCCTTTCAGCAGAAGTCCTTAAGGAGCTGTCTGGGCACAGCCTCATGGGCTCCCCACTACTCTTTTTGTTTTCTGAGATATAGTCTCACTCTGTCACCTGGGCTGGAGTGCAGTAGCATTAAACTCCTGGGCTCAAGCGATCCTCCTGCCTCAGCTTCCCAAGTAGCTGGGAATACAGTGCTGCGCCACCACACCCGGCTAACTTTTTTATTTTGTGTAGAGACAGGGTCGCGCCTTTGCTAAGGTTGGTCTTGAACTCCTGGCCTCAAGTGATCCTCCTGTCTTGGCCTCCCAGAGTGCTAGGTTACAGGCATGAGCCACCACATCCAGCCTCTGCTGCTCTGTCTTTAGGCCACTTCCTGTTGGGTCACCATTGACCTAGTCATGTCACATTGTCACTGTCATCTCACTTATCTCCTCCATCACTTCTCTTCCCTCATGTCTGAGATACCACATGCCTGGCCTCCCTCCTGTGTCCTCTCCCATTTCTGCATATTGGTGCCTCTGTGCCATGGCCTTGGCACTGGCCTTCCCCATTGACACTCACTCCCATGGTGTCTGGCATTCCATCAGTCATCAGCTGTGAATCCCTCCTGCTCTTTGTCCCACAAGCTTGTATCTCCAGCCCTGGCATTGGACCCATTGGAACAGCTGCCCACTCAGTGTCTCTGTGGGATGTCTGCCAAGTCTCTCCATCTCACCTGTCCTGTCCCCTGTCATGCAGGCGCCCAGGCCCTATACCTGGAATCAGCCTGGATTCTCCTGTTCTCACTGCACAGCCTCACCAAACCTGTGGGCACATTCTCTAGAGCGTTCCTAGGACACACCCATGCCCACAGCAGGTTACTCCCCACCGTGTCCACCAGGGCATGCGTGGATAAACAAAATACAGTCTGTACATACAATGGAATATTATTCAATATTAAGAAGGGAGGAAATTCTGACACATGCTAGAACATGAATGAACCTTGAGGACGTGGTGCTCTGTGAAATGAGCCGGTCACAGAAGGAGAAATCCTGTGTAACTCCATTTATAGGAGGTCCCCAGAGTCGTCAGATTCATAGAGACAGAGAGGAGAATGGTGGGTGCCAGGGCTGGGGGAGGGGGCTGGGGAGCTAGTGTTTCATGGGGACATAGCTTAGTGGGAAGGTCAAAAAGTTCCAGAGATGGGTGGTGGCGACGGTTGTACAACAACGTGAATGTACTTAATGCTGTTGAGCTGTGTACTTAAAAATGGTTAAAATGGTAGATTTTATGTTATATGGATATTATTGCAATTTATAATAATAAATAGTAAAAAGTTTCCGGGTGATGACCACTGTGACATCTCCCTGTTCCCAGCCATAGCAGCACAGGGCAGGTTGCTGGGCTCCCTCCCTTGCAACAGCCATAAGAGGAGGGGCTGGGATGGGGGTCTTGGCAGCATAATGTTCAGTGAAAAAAGCCAGGCTCAGAATATCACACACGCACAATGTCTTTTTTTTAGAGTTAAAAACAACCAAAAATACCTTCTAGAACTACATATGGCAACAAGCTGGCTGTGTGGGAGGAGCCGTGAGGCTTGGGCTCTGGTGGGCTTGGCTTGTGGGGAGGGGCGAGGGGGGATGGGCAGGTGCTATCTGCATGTGGGTGGGGGGCTCCCTGCATGATCAGAAATAACCAATCTGCCTTTCAGCTTTTCTGCTTGCTGAGAAATAGCTGTGTTCCAGGCGGTGTGGCCTTCCAGGGAATTCCCAGCCCAGGCATTTTAAATTATCATTGCCTGTAGCATTATGTGTAAAACAGCAAGCTTTCCAGGAAGTCAAATTATTCCACATTTAACAACGGGAAGGCAAATGTTCTGTTTCCAGAAAAGGAAAAGGTGAATGGGGTGACCTCTCACTCGGTGTGGGCGGGGCGCGCTCTGTGAGATTCCAGCGCCTCCCCACAACCTGCACTCTGAGCCTGCAGGGTGCCTCCCGGCTGGGGCGTTGGGGAGGAATCCACTGCTGACTGCTGTGATCAGTAAGACTTTTAGGTGGAGGGGAGGACACAGCCTGCCGTCCTTTTAGGGGAGGCTTTGTAAATTCGCTTCCTTCCAAGATAGGAGCAAAAGATCCTCTTTATTTGCCTGGATCTGGGAAGGGATAAAAGTTTTTTCTTTTCTTGTAACTCCAGGATCCATTCTCCATGGTCATATTTAGGTGCATCTTTGTAAATTCCTCACAGCTGAGGTTGTGAAGCGCCAGCGTCATTACACACATGGGGCCAAAGCTAAGCTTCTCAAGTGATGTCAGTTTAAATGCTGGGTATGGGAAGAGGTGGGAGGTGGGAGTTTGACAAAAGAATTAAGAGAACATAATGTTTCCTTTGATAACTTTTCCTTTGAGTTATGTGAAGAATTAAGTGATGAGAAGAAAGGGTATAAACAATTCACTGTGAGCTGGAAAATTTAGTTGTATTTAAATAATTTTAGACGATGTAAGCATCAGTACGATGCACAGGGTGGGTCCTGCTAACGACCCTTAATTTATTCTCACTTACTGAGAAGGATAAATCTACCCAGTCCTGCCTGTGAACACTGGCTTTATACAACCTCTCTCCCAGATTACACTGCGGTAAGTGTAGGTGAAAGAAAAACTAATGTAACATTGATATATATATATATTTTTAGAGAGTCCTGCCTATTTTATACTTTTTGTTCTGTTTTTAGCTGTCATTTTTGTTTCTAATGTAGAGTACACATAGGCATTGGACTCTTGATATGGCCAGAAAGTGATTACTTGGTCCAACTTGTTTAGGAGAGCAGCTAGAGGTCCACAGGATGCAAGTGGGTGCCACTGAGCCAGGCTGGCATGCACCAGGCCAAGGAGCTGCTGTTTTTCCCCAGGACATTTTAAAAAATTAAGTGGAACTCAAATAACATAAAATTAACCATTTTGAAGTGAATAATTTAGGGGCATTTGGTACATTCACAGTAACTGTGCAACCACCACCTCTATCTGGTTCCAAGACATTTTCATCCTCTCACAAGGAAATCTCATACCCATTAAGCAGCCCCCCTCCTCCTCTCCTCCCCCCAGCCCCCCCAACCACCAATCTGCTTTTGAAAGTGCACAAGGAGCAGCTTCAAATGATTAAATTTAGTTTTATAATGACTCATCACTATTAGCATATTTAAGGTGCAGGAAGGTGAACAGCCTCAGAGCAAACAGTGTGGCTGGGGCTGAGAGCTGGGGCCTGCACCTGACCCCTGAAGCCCACGTGCTAGCTGTGTGACCTTGACCAGTGGTGCAGCCTCTTTGTGCCTCAGTTTCCTGTCCATCAGATGAGGCTAGTGGGAGCATCACCGCACAGGGCTATGGGGAGAGGAGAGGAGATGATACTTGCAGAGCATAGAGGATGGAGCCCGAGCCTCTGCAGGTGCCCAGGGAACCCAGCAAAATGTGCAACGCCCAGGGTGTACCTCCAAGAATGTGAGGTGTTATGATTGGAAAACAGAATCTTCAACACTGAAGACAAACATGCTGCTCCTTTGTAAATAAGTTAAAATCACAGTAAACTTGAGAATCCTAATTGGCATGGGAGGACTGTTGCTTCCACTGAGATATGGATGAACCCAAGGAAACACTGCGCCCACTCTGACAAGGAGGAAATGCCTTGCCTGCAAATCTGGAGCTCACTGAGAGAGCTGAGGTCACAGGGTGGGTCTAAAAATGGCCCCCTAAGATTCCACATCCTAGTGTCCTAGTTTCTGGGCTCTGTACTATGGTGGGGTTCCCTTCTGAGACTGTGTCATGTTCTGTGGCATGGAGACCTCACATGCAGTTGTCTGGGTGGGCCTGATCGGGTGACAGGAGCCCTTGGAAGCAGGACCTTCTTCTGGCTGGTGGCAGAAGACAGAGCTGAAGCAGGAGGAGGGCTTCATGCACTGCTCCTGGCTCAAGGGTGGAGGCGCCACATGCCAAGGGATGTGGGAGGCCTCAGGAGCTGAGAGAAGCTCTGGCCTATGGCTGGTGAGGGAAAGGGGCCTCAGATGTGCACCCTCGAGGAACTGGATTCTGCAGCTACCTAAATGCACTTGGGGGCCATTTCTCCCCACGGCATCCCCAGGCCGACCCCTCGATCCCAGCCCCGTGAGAGCCTGAGCAGAGAACCTGACCATGCCATGCCACACGTCTGACCCACAGAACTGTGAGCTAACAAACAGGTGTCCTTTCAAGCTGCTGGATTGGGATAAATTGTTAGCATGGAAAATGGATACACAGGGCAACAGGTGAGCTGAATTCCTCATGGCCAGCTCACATGTGGCAGAGCACAGGTGATGGGGTGGCTGCTGTGAAAGTGGGAAGAAGGAAACAAGAAACGCATGTGTGACAGCGTGAAATCCCTGGGAGCCCCAGGTACAGGCCAGGCGCTCTCCCTGAAGCTCCTTCCACGGGCCTTGGGTCCCTGCACACAGGCTGTGGGTGAACATGAAAGATGATTTTCCTGTCTTAAATTTCTTTAAAACAGAGAGGACTTACATGAGGTCCCTAGAGTAGACAAATTCATAGAGGCAGAGAAGAATGGTGGGTGCCAGGGACTGGGGAGCTGGAGCTCACTGGGGACAGAGCTGCAGTTTGGGAAAATGAGAGAATTCCGGAGAAGGGTGGTGGTGAGGGTGAGTGTGAATGTACTTCATGCTTCTCAACTATACACTTAAAGATGGTTAAAATGGCAAATTTTATGTTATGTACACTTTACCACAATGAAGAAAAGGTAATTGACTTCCTAAATGATACTGACCTAAAACGGTACCCTTGCGTTTGAGAGTTTGTGATGTACGTAGAAGTCAATGTGTGACAACAACGGCCCAAGGACAGCAGGGCAGGAACGAGGTCCATGGATGTGTGGCTCACACTACCCACGGAGCCGACTGCGATGTGAACATGGGCGGTGAGAGTTCAAGGCGGGCTGCGGACCCCAGAGCAGCCACCACGACGTGAAGAAGGAGTAGCTCAGAAGCTGACAGCGGTATGGAATGGAGTTGCAGGAATGTGCTTGATCCTGAAAACAGCGGGGACAGGGAGCAGCTGGACGGCTGGGAGACAGAGGGGGGCTGAGGTGGGTCCCCTGGGCCCTTGTGGGTCACTCAGGAGGGTGTGGGGTCAGGCGAGGCTGTGCAGCCAAGTCATGGGTGTCTCACTCCCCGCACCCAGGGTCAGCCTCCCATGAAGTGACTTTCAGCTTTGAGCATCACCGCTGAAGACATGTTCTTGGTGGCGGAGAGAGTTCCCGGGAGGACTCCGTCTGGACGTGGATTCCTCAACGGGGCGTCCCAGGGCCACAGCAGCGCTTAGCACGAGGGCCCTACCCATACTGCCCGGCCAGCGACAGGCTTTGTTTTCTTACAAAAAGCAAAACAATTATTTTCTGATTGTTGTAGTAACATCTAAAAAGTAATACGTGCTCATTGTAAAATAAACTCAAAGTTCAGACAGCCAGAGGGGAAACGCACTCAGAAGAAAACTGTGTTGATTTTTTGGTGTTTTTTTCCAGATCTTTCTCTTTATATATTTCTGCTTATGTATAATTTATAGAAGTGGAGTATTCTGGGGATATTTTTGGAACACAAACCTGGCAAGGTCGCCTCCCTGCTTCACGGCTTTGGCTTGGGGCAGCATCTCCACTGTGTCAAAAGACGCCTGGGCTTTACGTCTGCCTGAATGTAGCAGGAAGCCATCTGCAGCTTCTTCTGGCCTTGAGTTGGGCCATCGGAGATTGTGGGGCCCTAGCAGGCTGAGCCTCCCACGTGGTCGATGCCGAGGCCCAGGACACAGCCAGGCAGGATAGGGGGGCTGAGGCAGGCTGGTGTGAGACAAGGTGGCCTCAGGTGCTCCAGACCCCTGGAGGCCCCAACACCCCCTGGCTGGCTGGCCCCACTGACTATGGGTGTGAGTGGGTCGGACTCTGGCCATCGGGCCGTGATGGGATGGGGTGGATCCAGGGCAGGCACTGTGCTCTGAGGGAGAGGACAGGGCTGGCCGGAGAAAGAGGAGGGCTGGGGTCTCTAAAGGAGGGGCCTCCGGCCTGCCAGGTTCTTCACCCCCCAGGAAGGTGAATGGTAGAGGTGAAAACCAGAAGCAGCCTGTGGAGGTGGGGCACTCGGCGTGCCTCCGCCGCTCCCTCCTCGTGGGCAGGACTCTTCCTTGGCCGTCAGTGCGTATTTCTAAAGGGTAAGGCATGTTCCTAAGTTTTGGGTTCAAATCGTTAAGCTCCCTCCTCTCTGCTTCCCACCAGAGTGACTCCTCCAGTTGGCAGGGGAGCATCTGGGCAGTCTGGTCCCTGGCCCTGTCCTTGCTGCCTGGTCTTGTGTGTGCTCAGCTGGGAGCTGAGGGACCCTCTTGGCTCCACTGCAGGGAAGTGGAGCCCTGAGTCGGCATCTAGAGCAACGCCACTTACTGTCGTCATCGCACCGTGTGTTCTCCCCACTTTCCTATGTTCCTTCCTCCCAAGCCTAAGTCAGCAGGAAGGGGGAAGGACGCCAGCAGGGTGGGTCTCAGGGCTCTGGGGCGACACCTTCCTGGGGCTCCAGGAAGCCCCACCTCTTCCATGCCTGTGTGGCAGTGGGTGGGAGAAGCCCTGTACCGTGGAAAAAGGAGATTTCCAAGCAGCGGAGGGAGCCTTCGCTGTCCCGTTGGTAGTCTGTGACCTTTTTCTTTGCCTCTAGGATTTTTTCCATGGGGTAATTGTGCTCAGGGTCGACATCATTAGGAGTAACCTTGAGGAGCTAATTGGGAATTGACATTGTGAAAGCTTTTAATTTGCTTCTCCTGATGGGATCCCTGTTTAATATGGTCGTAATTGCCAGTTTTTATATGTCTAGATGTCTTAAATTTATGCCTAGGCTTTGAAGAGAATTCATGGGGAGCAGCGTGTGGGATAGATCAAGTAAGGCCTGCGTGGAGCTGGCAGGAGGCCTGCTGTGTCCCCTCCCTGGGCTGAGCGCTGTGTGCTGGGAGCCGTTGTCCGGCCCGTGGGTGCCTCACAGGGCCCGTCTGTCCTGTGCTCAAGGTGGCAGCCCAGACGCAGGATGGCAGATCTGGGCCTGGGCGGCAAGTGTTTATGGGCCTCTCCTGTGGCCTTCAGGGCTTTCTGGGCTCGTGGGTTCTGCTGCCCTGCAGCCCTCGGTCAGCAACCACCTTGCCGTGAAGCCAAGATCCCCAGTTCCTTCTTGGGCAGTTTTGGGTTGAAATCTCTGTAAGACTGAGGGGTGGGGGCCGGGTGACCCTGATGCAATAGCCCATCACAGTGGACACTCATAGTTAATATTTCAGCCTTTTTCCTGGCCAGTAACCACCTCCTCCTTTTTGTTAGATGCTCTCTTGGCAGGAGAAGTACAGGACACTTGTTCAATAGGCAACCTCTTCAGTATTTCAGAACCTTCTAGAACCTCTCCATGCACCTCTGACATCCAGGTGTGTGAGAGGATGATCCCTTTGGGCCTTGGCATGCAGCCAAGATTTGCCAAAGGTCCCTGCTCTGTGTCCCAGGCCTTCTCTGGGCTCACCCTGCAGGGATGGTGCTGCCCCAGGCCCCACATCCGTATGTCCCCCAACTGCTTGCCCCAGGGGGCACCACATACATGACAGGCAGAGTCCCGCCCATCACAGAACACACAGCTGGGTGACCTGGAGGGCAGGCCTCAAGGGGGATGTGTGGGGGCAGGCCCTGAGGTGGGCAGACTTGGGGGGAGGGGGCATGGCGGTGGGTAGGCAGAGGGGGCCGGGAGGCCTGGGGGCAGCAAGACATCACTCTGCCCTGCCCCCCTCCCCCAACCCCCACTGGGGCTGTGCTGAAGCTCCAGGGAGCAGAGGCCAGCCCTGCCTACAGGGAGGTGCACGGATGTCTGTGTCCTTCTTCATCCTGGCTTGGCCCCCACCTGTGTGCTCAGAAGAGCCCTGGCCAACTTCCTCCAGAGCGCCCTCCCTGGGCCCTGCTCTCCTGCGTACTGTGTGAGTGCCCAGCTGGCCTGGTTCTGCCGGTTAGCCTCCCCTGGGCCTTAGTCTGTGGCGTGTGCTCCACTGTGACTCGTGGGGTCTCAGAGGCCCGTGGCCGGGGGTGGGTTCTGCTCAGACAAGACTGGAGCACTGGGAGGGCAGGCAGGGGCCTAGTCTCCACTTCGAAGCACTGTGGTTTTGTTTTGTGAGGAGAAGGGGAAGTCTGCCCCAGGGTGTCCTTAGGGAGGCGTGCTGATGAGGGGTGGGGGCAGCTGCAGGCGGCCATGTGGGCCATCCTGGCACTGCTGGGAGCTGAACTGCCACGGAAGCAAAGGGAGCCTGCAGCCTGCCTGGACGGTGGTGCTCGGGGCCCGCTCACAGCGTGGTGTGGAGCCCGATTCTCAGACCGCAGGCTTAGTGAGCCGTGCTGCCTGCTTAAGGTGGATCTCACCCCTCCTGCTACAGTTCCCAGCCCATGTCCTCACCCTTAGGTGCCACCAGAGAGGACACGGTACAGCCCTGGGGTGTGTTCTTGGGCAACCTCTGCAGACTTGATGGGTGCACCTGTGGGTCCCTGTGTGGCTTGGCCGGCTGGGCCAGTCCCCCTTCTCACAAGTCCTGGGGCGGTGAGGCCAGCGAGGTTTGCCTGGACAGTTTTCCGTGTGGCTCTAAAGGCAGTGCCTTTTCGAAACTCTCTCTTTTATCATTTTGTTCCACCCCCTGGGCACGTGCAGGATTGGTGTGTTTATGACAATCCTTAAAATCAGGACAGATCTCCCCACCCTAGGTAGTCAGGGGTTCTAGGACCTGATCCTGTCTCCATCACATCTTGAAAAGCCAGATTTCTGTGTGAGTGTTGGTGCAGAGTGGGGGTCAGCTTGGGCAGGTGTCTCATGTCCCAGGTGAGAGAGGCAGATCCAGGCCTTTGTCCCCTTTGTCTCTGCCGAATTAAGAAAATTTGTTTAAAATTAATTCAGTCATTCATTTGTTCACAAATCTTCTTGGCTATGGTCTTTCCAGCTCCCTGTGGCCCTCTCAGGAAGGCTCTTTCCTGTCACACCTGAAGGGGCTGCGTCTCTGCTCCTGGCTTCCCCTCATCCGGTGCTTTCAGGAGCTTCCTGGGTAATGCTCCCTGTGGGACTCCCTCCTCCTGCTCTGGTTGGAGCCTGCCCCTGCTCCCAGACTGTGCTCACCGTGGGCACGTGACCTCTGTGTGTCCCCTTCAGTGGCCCAGGCTCAGTCCTCGCCTGGGGAACCAGGGAGCTGGGCAGCCCAGAGTACCTGCGCACTCCCTTGGCAGGTGGTCACTTTCCTCTGACCCTTCCTGGATAACTCTCAGTCCAGAAGCCAGTCTAGAAGCCCTCATACTTTCCCACGAAGCCAGCTTCCTCTAATAAAGGGGATTCCTTCTAGAAAGTTCCTTCAGTCAGCAGTGCAGTCTCAGTTTGTCAGTTTCTCCAAGGTTTGGCTTTGGTTTGCCAGTCTTGGTAGCCACTTCCCTGTGGGGTGGAAGGTGGGCACCTGACTCTGCATCCATGCTATGTGCCTCCTCCAGAAATTGCTCTGCCTGGCGGGGTGTGCAGGCCGCAGCACCTACCTTCCTGCCTCTCTCCCACAAGGCCCCTGGATACAGGAAGATGGTGGAGACACTTTTGAGGGTAAGGGAGTGATGAGGGCGTCTTAGGCCAAGGCCTCATACTCCTATGGCCAGGCTCTGTCCCACCATCCCGGCCATATTTCTTCTCTGGACTCAGTGAGGAATGAGAAATGGAGTATTCTGTCTCTGGTGAGATGTTCTGAATTCAGATATTGAGAGGGACAGTGAGTGATGACCTTTTGTGTGACGGTCTCACTGTCCTGTTTGAAGGAACGACTGGTTCCCAGGATGATCATGGGAGGGCCAAGTGTCCATGACACACGCCAGTGAGGGTCACGATGAATCTCTTGCAGGCTCCAAACTCAGAGAAGGGCTCCCAGCCTTGTCTCTCAGTGTCTTTTAGAGACAGAACATTCCAGATCTGCAGAAGGCCTACTGGGTGAAGCATGACCCTTCCTTCCACAGTGGCCAAGAGCCGGCTGTGTGGTCTGCGTCACTCACTCTATCGATGATGCCAAGGCTTTGCCGAGAGGTATGTGAAGCCTGCTACGAAGAGGGAAAGGCATTTTAACAGATGCCATATCAGCAAAGGGGACCTCAGCAGTACTCAGTTTCTCTCATCCTTCCTGGCATTGGGGTAAACACGATGCCGGTGGGCAAAGGTGACCAACGGGACCAAGGAAGCAACAATCCAATGACAAATCTTTCTTCAAACCATCTGATTTCTGCTTCTTTGATTTCAATAAAAATGAAGGAGGACTTCATTTAGCTCTAGCTGACAGGTCATTAAGAATGACTTCCGGTCATGAAGCGATTCTTGGCCCGTAATTCGAAATGGGGAGAGGTTCTTCCAACACCCTTCTGGTCTTCTGACTCAACTGCCTCAGCCATGAGACAGGTTTCTTGGTGCTCACTTAAATCAGAAAGTAGCAACAGCCTTGCAGCTGAAGCCAGTCACTCAGGCAATGAGTGATTTACCAGCAGAGACATTGACTAGTCAGAAAACCCCAGATGCATCCACCCCATTAAGAAATGTATTTCTAGGCCAGGCACAGTGGCTCACACCGGTAATCCCAGAGCTTTGGGAGGCTGAGGCAGGAGAATCCCTTGAGGCCAGGAGTTCAAGACCAGCCTGCTAAGCAACATAGTGAGACCCTGCTGTGTTTTTTAAAATTTCTACAAAATACAAAAAAAATTAAAGGGGCATAGTGTTGTGTGCCTATAGTCCCAGCTACTCAGGAGGCTGAGGCAGGAGGATTGCTTGAGCCCAGGAGTTGGAGGTCGCAATGAGCTATGATGACACCACTGCACTGTAGCCTGGGTGACAGAGTGAGACCCTGTCTCAAACAAAATGAAACAAAACTTGCTGTGACCTTTGCTTTTTGACTTGTCTGCTTTGGCTTTATTGGACACATCCACTTGTTGGTGGCCATTGCTTTGTGCTTTGTCTTCAGGATTGTACTGGTGAAGCCATGTTCCATCTCCTGCTACAGTTCTTTGAAGAAACGCTTCAGGACTTGATCCCACTTGTTTAAAATTTCCAATGAAAGCTCTGCTCTTGTCTTTCTGCAGCTGATCTGGGTGTAATGGTTTTGGTGCCGCCTGAGTGGAAAGTTCGCTCAGCTTTTAAGTTTTTGGTCAGAGTTGTGTAAGCTGAACCAGTTGAGATGTCTAGGGTGTTGCCTATTATTTCTGCTGTTAGTTGTCAGTCCTCTTCTATTGGGACATGAGCAAGATTAATTCTTTCCTCGCAAATTGGTGTGCATGGTCTGCTGCTCTGGGCTTCACCCTCAATGTCAGCCTGTCCCTTCTTAAAACGAGTATCCATTGGGAAACTGCTGGTTTCTTTGGGGCTTTGTCCCCATAACATTTTTGTAAAACATCAGTGATTTCACCATTCTTGCATGCAAGCTTCACCACAAATCTCATGTTTGTTCTTGCTTCAATGTCAGCAGGAACTCACGTTGCTCTGGTAGGGGCTCTTTTCAGACTGTTGTCTTATCCTTGTTAGTGCCTCAAACTAGATCCTGGTCAGACATATTATAACAAGTTAGTATGAATTTATTTTGGTGCCAAACAATTTGAAATCCATGCACAGTTTCTTCGTAATATGCATTTTTCATGAACTTTTTGAAGACCCCACATATATATATATGTTGTTGCAGAGAACTTTGATGGGTAATCAGTAAAAGAGTTTGAAGCATAAAAATATATTCCATGAGGATGCAATGACAGGAGGGAAGGGGAGGGGGATGTGAACTGGAGAAGGCAAAGGAGCTGTGGATCATTTCTGCGCAGGAAGAGTTCTGCTGCATCTATTGATGAGGGTAGTCAAGTGAGGAGCTATTTGGAGTGTAATATGCTGGCAATCCCAACCTCTGCAATTTTGTAAACTTTAGTTGGATATTTACATTGTCAGCTTGGTTTTTCCTGATTCTCTTAAGAGGAGAGGGCTTCAAATTGAGGTCCTGGCATAGGGGGATGGCTCCTGGCCTTGGAGGGCCACGAATCCTTGTACCACCTGCTCCCTCAGGTCTGGACAGAAGTTGGGGTTCTGATATTTCCTTTTTTTTGGTAGGTGAGGAAACTAAGTCCTGCCCATTGCTGTTCTTTGATTTTGGAGGGCTCCGCTGCTCCCTGGAAAATCCCTCCCTATCCCCACACCTGCTTGTTCTCTGGCATAGGTTCTGCTGTCAGGATGTGCAGTTGGGGGGCTCAGCACGGTAAGATGCTGGCTGTCTGTCCATGGGACCAGCCCTCCCCCAGCCCCTGCCCCCACTGGATGGCCCAGCAGCCTCCCCACTCAGGCGAGGCCTTGCTGGGTGAGCCAGGCAAGTGGGGCCCCATGGAGTCCTGGGTGACTGTCTGCCACCATGGGCACCTTCCCAGTGGCTCACTAGGGTGCCCTGGAGCCCACAGACATCCAAGTGCAGACCTGCCTCATGAAGGAAGTGCCTCTGCTCAGAGCCTCCAGCACAGGCTCCCACCCTGTGGGAGTGTAGGGTACTTGGGGAGGGGTGGGTTGACTCTGAATTCTCTCCTTTCTTTTGGGATAATCAAGAGCTACGGCAAACCTTGGGGGAATGAAATGCTGGGTGTAGGGTCTGAAAATAAAACAAGATGTCGTTTTGGCTGGCTCCAGAACTCACAGTTGAGTGAGGAGATGGAGCGGGGTGGAGAGGTGGCTGCAGGAGTTTGGTGAGTGTTGGATGGCTTTGCTCACCCGTGAATGCACATTGAGCTCCTGGAGCATACCCGGTCCTGGGATGAGAGCGAGGAGCACAGGGACACGTTCCTGTCTCTCAGATCTTACAGTCAACTGAGCACAAACCCATGATCAATTCCACAAGTCAACAGGTAATTTCATTCCTGGAAAGTAGTGCAAAGGAAACAACATGGTGCTTCCTGAGAACGTATAATGGGGATTAGCCCCACCCTGGAGTATGAGGAGGCTTCCCTAAGGTAGAAATAAAATGCATTAAAGTGCAGTCGAGAGGTTCCAAAAAGTGTCTTATAGGAGTTCCATGGGCAGAGAGAGTAGGGGGGAAAGAATGATGGAAAAGTAGTGTTTGAAGAAATAAGAGCTGAGAGTTTCCCAGCATTGAAGATACTAGTCCTGAGATAAAATAGGCTACGAGTTTCAAATAGAATAAATACAGTGGTGCGCCACATAATGATATTTTGGGCAATGATAATGGTGGTCCTGTGAGATTATAATACCATCAGAGTGCCTTTGGTGAAAAAAAGAAAAAGGAAAAAAATGATCAGATATCTTTGGTGGGAAAAAAATGATAGTACTGTATTTTGACTGAACTCTTCCCATGTTTAGATATGTTTAGTTATGCAAATACTTATCATTGTGTTACAGTTGCCTACGGTGTTCAGGACAGTCACATCCCGTGCAGGTCTGTAGCCCAGGAGCAACAGGCTGTCCCATATAGCCTCGGAGTGGAGTAGGCTATACCATCTGGGTTTGTATAAGTGCACTCTGTGATGTTTGCACAACGAAATTACCTGAGAATGCATTTCTCAGAACATATCCCTGTCATTAATCGATGCATAACTGTAAATCCACACTGAGACCTGCTATAGTAAAACTGCAGAACAGAGAAAATCATCAGAGTTAGCAGAAAAGAGTAACTACAAAGAAAAGGAAAAAGCCTGGCAGATTTCTTCTCAACAACCCCAAATGTCACAAGATAAATGAGAATGAGCCCAGGTTCAGAAAGGAGGTACCTGGAGCCCGGAATTTTATACCCAGATGAACTACTAGTGGAGGGCAGAGGGCAAAGCAGAGACTTTTCAGGCTAATGGAGCTTTAACCATCCTGGAAGCTCAGCATAAGGTTTATCATTATGGGGCATATGCCAGCCAAGAGGAAAGGGAACTCAAAGGGAAGAGGAGGAGATAAAAGAAACAGCTGTGAGGATGGAAATGGGAAAATGTCAACAAGTTTAGCTATTCATTGTTTAAGAAATTATGTGTGCTAAAAAAAAGGAGGTAAATGTGGTAGACCAGGGCTGTCCAATAGAAATAGGATGTGAGCCTTGGGTGCCAGCCGTATATGCAATTTTACATTTTTTAGTAGCCGCTTTAAAAAAAAATAAAACAGGTGAAATTAATTTTAATATATTTTATTTAGCCGACTAGATCTAGAATATTGTTTCAACTGTAATCAACATAAAAACTGTGAGATCTTGTACATTCGTACTAAAGCCTGTGAAGTCTGGTGAGTGTTTTACACTGTGGCATGTCTCGCTTCGGATGGCTCCGTGTCAGAGGCTCCGTGGCCCCACGTGGCAGTAGCTGCTGCTGTGGACACTGGGACCTGAGCAGCAGAATCAGAAGTCGGGTGGAGGCTGGCAGCGGGGTCCTCTTGTGCTTGGGGAGGCACATCTTGCCCTGCGATAGCAGGCGGTGGTGGCACAGCCCTGTGCCCAGCCCCAGGACAGGCAGGGCATTATTTACACTTCACGTTGTTCATGGAAGAGTTGAGGGTTTAGTGTTTAGGTTATTTGCCTCCTCAGACAGCCCTTTAATGTAAGCAGATCCAACGAACTTATTCACCACTCGCTGTTGGTGGGTGTGGGCTGGCCTGGGGCCGGGTCTCGACTCAGGTAGGAGTCCTTCAGTACGGCCACCAAGTCTTGACTTCATCTGGGGTTCACAGGGTGAGCCATTTGTTGTCAAGCTCAGGGGAGAGCCTGGGCAGGCTCCATGGGAGGTGCCCGGGGTGCCTTCCTCCAGGTTGGCCAGGGTGACCGGCCCCAGGTAACTTGGGCCTTGTTAGAACTTAACCCCCTAGTTGATGCAAAGTTGCTTAAAATGAATAGGAATGACCTAATTATAACATTTTCTGTAATGGAGCACTTGGGGTTAAGAAGAGAAAGCCACCTTCCAGCAGGCTTTGGGAGAGGAGCTTTGTCTGAAGACCCAGGGTGGCAGGCAGGGACGGGGACATGGCCCTGGTGCTTGCATGTGGTACAGTGCCTGCAAAAGGTGACTGCATCATCGGAGCTTCATATTGGACGTCTGGACTGATTTCCATGTAATTTGAATCTGCATTTTTATAAGCAGCGCAGACAGGGAATCAGGAGGAGAACCGTCTGTGGGAGGACTGGGCTCCCTCCTTGGCCACTCCAAGTCTGAGAGTATCTTCAGGCACCGGACAGATGCCGCGTCACACGCTTCCAAGCCCAACCCTGCCAGTGATGAGCTCGATGTGGCATGTGGGGCTGGGTACAAATCGATTCCTACAAACCTTGCCAGAAAGAGTGTGAAGTATCTGCCCAGATGTGGGTGGAGACGAGGCAGGAGCTGCTGTGTCTGACACTGGGTTTATGTGGGTTAGATTTTAAATTTTCGATTTGTTTTGTAGACGCTTTGGGCATTTTCTGCATGAGCACACAAAGACTTACTTAAAAACAGATTTCTGACAGATATCTGTCCTTGTCTCACAGCTCTTAGCTTCTAAGAACATGAGTTGAAGATGTATTATTATTTCTTTTTTAGAGAGCTCTTTGCAGCAGTTCTGGTTCTTTCTGTGTAATGTCACCCCCGTTGCCCCTGGGGCTTTTTTCAGATTCAAGGGGCAGAATCTATATACATGGCAGCTGTATGTGACTGTGCACATATCATGATTTTAGAGTGAAGACATTACCTTTTGCTGTTCAGAGTGAGGAACTCTTGAAGACCTGTGCATAGGACAAGGCCTGTCTCGGTGGGTGGGGGGCATCCGGCCTGGCTGGGGTGGGGCAGGGAAACCAGAGCCAGGGCTGGGGAAGATGAGGTGCAGAGCTGAGAAGAGGGAGGGCAGAGGGAGGCAGGTTTCAGGGTGTGACGGGGAGGTCTCGGCGGGAATTCCCATGTGCTTGTTCACTTTTTTGGGTTGAAGTGACCTGGCGCAAGCTCTGTGCTCTTATTTTATACTGTGCTTAAAGCTGTGTTCTGTGCTGTTCACGTCGTCTCTAGTTTTAGGATGAACTGAACACACCAGTGCTTTTGAGGGTTCTGTGGGGAACATGCAATTCTGCCAAGACGTCTGAGTGTGTTCACCACTGCTCGGGTTTGAGAGCATCTGGAGGTCTGGGGTGATTATGAATTAATTAATGTGTTTTCAGTTTAACATGGCAGAAGACCAAGATGTTAATAGTGTTTCCACTCTGGGAAATGTTATTTTCCTCTTTACATTTTTCAGAATTTCCATACCTTTTACAATCAAAAGTTATATTTAAAAATCATTTTGTGTTTAGTACGCTCTGTCAGGGCACAGTCACTCTTTAGAAGGTTTGAGTATAATAAGTTGAAGTGGAATTTTCTTGTTCGCCTTTTGGTGATTGGCGAATGCCGTTTGTCAGCCACCTTGTTCTTGAGCCTTCTGTCCCCATGGCAGGGCTGTTGTGGAGAGAGGTGCTGGCCTGGGCACAGGGTGGGGGGACCCTGAGCATCAGCCCAGGGCCATGGAGGTCTTCTGTGGGGCGGGCTGTGACTGCGCCCTCCTCTAGTCACATGGACCCCAGGACAGTGCTCTGTGGGTATGCAGCCCCCTTGGGCTGTCCAGAGAGGCCTGGGGGGCTGGTATGGTTCCTGGGTAGGTGCTGGGTGCCCTTGGGGAGAAGCCTCGAGGAGGGATGTTTTGGGGGTGTGTAGCATCCTTGGTCCAGGTAGACAGTTTGTTCTGCTGCCCCAGGCCCAGCACTCCTGTGGCCAGCCTGTGTTTGACCCGCCGCAATCGATGAAGCCCTGAATACTTGCCCCCTGTCCTTGGGGGAGGAGAGGTGGCCGGAGCATGTCCTGGTGCCCAGGTGCGGGGCCTTTCTTGTCAGTTTTTCCTCACCTAGTCCCCAATCAGTACCCAGGCTGGGCTGCCCTATGTGGCTCTATGGCCCCACCTCTGTCCTTCCTGTGCCATGTGATGCTGGGCCAGGGAGGCCTCTGTGATAGTGACGCTCTGGCAGAGAACTGAGTGGGGGCTGAGCCTGGAGGTGTCTGGAGGAGGCCGCCAGGGTAAAGGCCTAGAGGCCAGAATGTGCAGCCCATTTGGGGAGCAGCCTGGGCCAACGATGAGGGGCAGCAAGGGTGTCGGGCTGGAGGGATGCGATGCTGGGCGAGGGCTGACAGGGGCAGGTCACGTCGTAGACTCAGCCAACAGGCTGCTCAGGTGCCATGTCCCTGTGAGGGTGGAGGGACTGCTCCATGTCTCATGGTAGCACTTCTTGGAACCAGACTTACCATCACCACCATCCTTCTCAAGTTGAAATCTCCTGTTCTGGCTGGGTGCGGTGGCTTAGGAGGATTGCTTGAGGTCAGGAGTTCAAGACCAGCCTGGGCAACATAGCGAGATGCTGCTCTGCAAAAAATAGAAAAAATTACCTGGGTGCGGTGGCACATGCCTGTAGTGCCAGCTACTCTGGAGGCTGAGGCAGGAGCATTACTTGAGCCTAGGAGTTCAAGGTTGCAGTAACTGAGCCACTGCTTTCCCACCTGGGTGACAGAGTGAGACCCTCTCTCTAAATCTCCAGTTCTTTGGAAAGTCCTTTGGTTCCTCTTGGTAACGTTAACACACTACAACAATCACAACCTTTGCCATCCAGCGCTGTCAGATGTCCACAGAAGCCACGTGCCCTTTGGGGCTTCCTTCTCCTCGCAGGTCACATCCCCATTGCAGACAGGCTGCGCCCAGAACCCACTCTCCTTCCTCCGTAGACCCCCTCCAGGCTTCCACTGAGCTGACTCAAAGGTTGTGGGTGGTCTCCCACCCCCACTGTCCCCCGGCTCTGTCATCGTCATCCTGGTCAGGGTCCACTGCTCTCAGGCTGCTCAGCCCTGCAGGGCCCCCTCCCCCAGATCCTGGCAGACACATGGCCATCTGCTAGTGGCCCTGCAGCCCAACCTTAATCCTGTCACTGAGCAGGCCCGGCTTGCACACCTGTGGGGTGGGGACTGCCAGCATTTGTTGGGTTAAGACAGGGCCCCCAGCACGGCCTTCCCAGAGGAGCTTTTGTCCATTTTTAAATCCAGTTGTCTTCTTAGTGAGTAGTAAGATACGTGTTCCTTACATATTCTAGGTGTAAGTCCTTTGAAATATACATGTTTGGCAAATACCTAGTCTGTGGCTTGACTTTTCATTTTCTAATAGGATCTTTGAAGAGCAACCTTTTTAATATTGATGAAGTCTAGTTTATTGATTTTTTTTCTCTTATAGTTCATGCTTTTTGTGCTGATTTAAGAAATCTTTGCCAAGCCCAAAGTCACTATGATTTTTCTGTTTTGAGTCACTATGATTTTTCTGTTTTTTTCTTCTTTTGTATATGGTGTGAAATAGGATTTTGTTGCCCAGGCTGGAGTACAGTGGCATCATCATAGCTCACTGCAGCCTCAAACTCCTGGGCTCAAGCGATCCTCCTGCCTCAGCCTTCCGAGCAGCTGGACTACAGACTCCACCACCACGCTGGCCTGAGGATCTTCTTTTGCACATGTCCAGTTGTTCTAGCACTATTTGTGAAAAGAGTCTTCTTTCTCCACCAAATTTCTTTGGCACCCTTGTCAAAAATCAGTTGACATGTATGCATGGGTTTATTTCTGGACTCCCAATTCTGTGGCATTCCTCAGGCATCGTGACAACCAAAACCATCCCTGGATAAACCCACACACCCACTTAGGTGGGCACTGACTGTGGGTTAGTTCTAAAAACCGAAACCCAACGCACAGCCTTTCTCCACTGTTGGATTACATAACCAGGTAGTGAGATAGCACTTATAGAAAAGGATACGCTGTCTTATGACACAAAGTCTGTGCCTCTTGAGGAAGCACATTCCAGGCCTCAGAGGGGAAAGGATTCCGCTTTTGCTCCTTTGGTTTGGGATGCTCCGATGCCCCTTTCCTGCTGGACTTGGCCCTCTTCTCACCAGAGCTCTGCGGTGGGCTCCTTTGTGGATGTGGACTAGGGTCTGGTCCCGGCCCTCTGCGCTGTCTGGCTGTAGGATGACCTGGCACTTGGGGTCTGCTCTGCCCGGGTCCCCACCTCCAGCCCCTGCCCAACCTTCAGGAAGTGTCCGGAGGCGGGCGGTGGCCAGGAACTGACAGGTGGAAGAGCCCATTTGCAGAAGCCACCTGGACCCTGTTTCTTTCCGCCTCTGTCTCCAGGGAGGCAAGTGGGGCCCAGGAGAGTTTGGTCCAGGAGCCCATGGGGTGTCCAACTCTGCTACTGCTGCAGGGGCGTCACATGAAGAGTTTTAATTATTTTCGACTCTCATTGAAGGGAATCTTTTTGTCCTTTTGTCTTCTGATTTTTGTTTGTTTGCTTGTTTTTTTCTTAGCCCTGACTTGAGAATCTGTGTCTGAATTACTTTTCTGCACATCTTTCCTTGTTTTTTTTCTGAGCAGACATCCATTTGGTTCTCCTCTGCCATATGTTGAGCCTCCAGAGCTTCCATCTACATTTTCCCTCTAATAATGCATGAAAACAAAGTATAGGCTCTTGCTGGACTATTTTGCAAATAATTTTACCCTCTGATAAAGCAACACATTGGTGAGAGCAGGTGTTCTTTCAGGAGAGCTATTTTTAAAGAAGGATGGAATCATCCTAGTCATCTCTCTGCTCCACACTGTTGGTAACAGGCACCAGTACAAGTCAAACGTGTCTGAGATCTATTTGCATTATTTGATCATTTGGACAATAACCACAATACGAAAGAAGTGTGTGCAGGGGATGAATCTGTGAGCCCTGCCTCCCGCCGGCTGGACAGCCTGGAGGGGCCGCAAGCCAGCTGGACCCACGTGTCCAGGGACTTTTCTGCCCTCTCCCTGTGGTCATTCCTTGCCCCTTCCTTCTCCACTCGATCCCAGATGAGCTCCCCACACGGCTCTCCAGCTGCCCACCCCTCCACTTCTCCTCCTAAGGAGTGGCACCCAAAACTCAAATGTTTGAGCAACAAGAAGAGCCAAGCCCAGCTCCAGACTAGGGCAGTGCTACACGTACCTTCCTTCATGTTTCATGTCAAAACCCTGTCATCTTCCCTCTGCGTCACTTTGGTAGACGGTAGACACCATGTCTTCTTGGTGGAGCCACCCGGAACTCTGCTTTACACAGAAAGATCAAAGATACACCTGCCTCATGTGGGAGTGCCTGTCCTTCCTGAGGGCAGTCAGAGGGGATGACCGGAATCAGTGCCATGGCCCGGAGGGTGGAGGAGTGGGATGGCAGCAGGGGTGGGAAACCTCCCCGGGTGCAGCAAAGTGCAGGGTGGAGGTTGTTTCCTACAGCCCCATCCCTGCATCTTGCTGGCAGGTTCAGGGCTCTGGGCCACAGGATTCAGGTCCGGGGCCACCTCTGTCCTGCCAGTGTTCCACCTGCACCAAAGGAAGACTGGTCAAGAGATCACCCAGAATGTGGGGTGATGCCTATTCCCAAGGCACTGGGAGGCACATAGGTAATCCCTCAGCTCCCAAGTGTGTTCTAGGAGCACGTGAGCCCGGGGACACCCCTGTCCACGGGCCGGGCAGCCAGGCAAGCTCTGCAGGCCTTTGGAGTGTTTAGTAGGGCTCAGGCCACACGATGCTTGGGGAAGTCGGTAGGATAAATGTGCTGATACGGGTTTTCTCATTCCCTCTCACTCCCCGCTCGTACCGTGGTACTTCCGGGTCCTTATGGAGTGTGGAAGAGGGGTCTTCACTCCTTGTGGCCCCTGTGACCAAGTAGCACAAAGTGGGGGCTTAAAACAACGAGAATCTATTCTCTCACAGTTCAGGAGACTGGAAGTCTGAGATCAGGGTGTTGGCAGGGTTGGTTTCTTCTGGAGGCTCCCTCTTCTGGAGGCTCTGTTCCTTGTCTCCTCCAGCTCTGCCACTCCAGGCATTCCATCACCCAGTCTCTGCCTCTGTCTCCACCTGGCTGTCTCCTCTGTGTGTCCTTTCCCCTAAGGACTCTCGTCTCTGGATGTAGGGCCCACCCAGATAATGCAGGATGGTTTCATGTTGAGATTCTTACCTTTCTTCCATCCGCAAAGACCATTTTTCCATAAAGAGCCGTGTTGACACATTCCGGGTGCACTTCTGGGGAGCACCGTTCAACCCACTGGAGGTGGGTAGGAACCCTTTCTGGGTTCCCAGAGCAGACCCTGGAGGGCATCTTTGCCTCGTTCCAAGGCCTCCTCTTGTGTCAAATTAGGTCCTAATCATGACAAAGGTGCCACACTGTCCCATCCACACACATCTGTCCACGGCTTTGGTGAGGGAGTTTGGCTGTGGCAGAGGGGACCCTCGTCCCAGCAGACAGAAGAGCCCAGTCTAGACTGCAGATCTGGTCAGACCAGAGAACCTGGTGTTCCAAACCCATGTGTCCCTGGGAGGAAAGATGACAGGAATGCGCCTCTCAGCATCACCTGCTCACAGCGGACAGGTCTCCTCAAAGAATATATGCAAATGGCCAACAAGCACATGACAGGATGCTCAACATCATTAGTCATCAGGAAAACGAAAATCAGAACCACAAGGAGATACCACTCCACAGCCACTAGGATGGTTTGAATCAAAAAGAGAATAGCAAGTGTTGGCGAGGAAGAAGAGAAATCAGAACCCTCACACACTAACCGCTGTTAAATGACTGGTAAATGGTACAGCTTCTTTGGTAACAGTCTGGCAGTTCCTCAGAAAGTTAAACATAAAATCACCGTATGGCCCAGGAGTTCCACTTGTAGGTCTATACTCAGAGAATTGAAAACACATTTCAAAAACTTGTTCATAGCAGCACTCTTCGTAATAGCCAAAGGGCAGAAGCAACCCAGATGTCCATCAACAGATGACTGGATCAACAAAATGAGGTATATCCATACAGTGGAACACAAAAAGGACTGATTTATGCTACAACATGGATGAACCTTGGAAACATTAACAGTGAAAGAAACCAGACACAAAAGGCCACATCTTATATAATTCTATTTACATGAAATATCCAGAACAGGCAAATCCATGGAGACAGAATGTTGATTAGCGGCTGGTAGAAGGACGACTGCTCATGGGTATGGGGTTTCTTTTGGGGGTGAGGAAAAGCTCTGAAATTAGATCATATGATGGTTGCACAACTCTGAGAATATACTAAAAACTGCTGAGTTGCATACTTTAACTGGGAGAATTTGATGGGATGTGAATTATAGCTCAATAAAACTGCTGTTTCAGAAAGTGAAGATTGCTTTCTTTTGGGAAAGGCAGCTGGGCTCGTTGTCCTGGCCTGTTGGGGCTGCCTGTCCACAGACCTTCTGGGACCAGTGCCCACTGATCAGCCCGGTGGGATGTGGGGTGCTGGGTCTCAGTGAGGGGCTTGGTGACTAGCAGAGGCAGCGACCAGCCTGAGTTTCTACATCCACTAGGTCGTACAGGGGAAACTGGCCCGGAAACATGCAGTATCTCCACCTGCCACGACCAGTGGGGCCTCCCTAAGTTCTGGCTTCTGGCGACATCCCATCTTTTAGATCCTCCCTAGTGGGAAACTCCTTGGAATTCCTGTTCTTTCCTGGGCAGCATGTCCCCAGGACCCAGGCTGGTTGACCCAGGATCAGGGCTCCTCTGGGTTTGGGCGGGCCTCTCCTAATACACTTCATCCCAGCCCCGTGGGGCTGATGTGCCCGGGGGTGTGGGACACTCCTGGGCCCCCAGCCTGAGCCAACACAGCAGAGACCAGGGCAGTTGGACTGGCTGTTACAACCCAACTGCAAAAATCCACTTGGCCCAGAACCTAGGGCCCCTGCTTGGGCCCATTAGTTGTTCTTCTGGTTAAAGAAAAAGCTTAGTTCACATGTGCACTTAGCACAAATCCTCATGAAGGAGAGGGATAATTCACAGATGGGCAGTTCAAATGTCCGTTTCCCACAAGCAGATTTCCACGCATCTTAGGAGCAGAGAGGACTGCAACCCACCACCTCACTACTGTCAGCCAGGCAGAGCCTGAGGCTCTGGGGGCTCCAGGGGGCAGCACCCAAGGGCCCTCACTAGCACCATGGGGATGGAATTGATTGTCATCCTAGCAAGTTTGCTATTTAATAGTCAGTTTTAAAAAGAAAATGTATTTTAAAGAATCTTTAAACCTACTGAAGTTCAAAAATGAGATCTCCTGCAGTTTAAAAACCTGTCAGATATGGGTTTATTCCCTTGACCCCGATTCCTTTCCTCTGCAATTATGGGACAGCCATGCAGACGGTCGTTTCCTTCTGATCCCACTGCAGCTGCTGCAGTTCAATTTTCTGCAATCAGTGTTTGTGGCATATCATTTGTATAGATGGTACTTGATTGGGAGTTTTATGTGAAAATTGATTTTCCCTTTGAAAACCCTTTGCTAGATGCTCAGTTGTCTCCAAGCATTGTGTTTGGCTTGGCTTGCAGAACAAATGGCACAGTCCAGGCCCCATGCCCAGTGGAGCCCATGTCCACGCATGACAGGGGCTGCCTTGCCCTCAGGAGGGCGACCCGGCCTTGCCCCAGGGCTGGGTCTGGCTTCACAGGAGCATCTCCTTTCACAGCAGGGTCTGTCTCCACATCAGAGACTGAACTGAGTCAGGGCCCCCTGCCATACCCCAGGGGGCAGGGCCTATGCAGTTAGAGGGTTTTCTCCTGAGTTCCAGAGCGGGCAGTGGCTGTGGGGAAGGCCGCTGGCTCTTCCATGCCATCGCCTGCCCCTGAGCTGGCTGTGGCCTGTGTTTGCAGGTGAGACCAGCTCAGCTGGGAGAAGGAGTGGGAGACAGCAAGTGTGAGAAACTGATTTATTGGGGTATCTAAACTGGTCCTCAAATCTAAAGGTGCTCGGGGCAATGATTTATTAGGTCATTAAATATGAAATGTCCGATTTTGAATCAAAAGTGTAGATATTATATCTCAAACAGGGAGCAGTACAATTAATTAAAGAATGTGCCTAAACTATCAACACAGTTTTGCCATTTTAACAGTAGCTTGTTTATGCCGGCAGCGAAGAAGCCTGGAGAACAAGTGGCGATGAGATCGTGACAGGTGTTTTCCACAGCTTGTTGAGAATTTAATGTTTTCCTTTCAAGAAGTGGTCCAAAGCCTGAAAGAAGTGGTGCAAGGACTAGGGAAGATGGTGGATGACAGGGAGTTTCCAAGTCCAGCCTCTGTCATTTGAGCAGTGTTGTTTGTGCAACATGTGGTCAAGCATTGTCTTGCAAGAGGATCGGCCTGTCTCTACTGACCAATCTAGGCTGCTTAATCACAAGCATCCTCATCATTTCATCCAATTGGTTGCAGCAGACATCTGCTGTAATCGACTGACCAGGTTTCATGAAGCTGTAGTGGATAATACCAGCGCTGGACCACCAAACAGATGCCATTAGATTTTTCTGATGAATATTCAGTTTTGGACTGTGTTTCGGCACCTCATCTTTATCCAGCCATTATGCCAAACACTTGCGATTGTAAAAAGAATCCATTTTTCATCATGCGTAACAATATGGTGTAGGAATGGTTCACCTTTATGTCATGACAGCAAAGAAAGGCAAGTTTCAAGATGATTTCTCTTCTGACACTTGTTTAATTCATTCATCTATCCAGCTTCTTTACCTTGCCTGTTTGTTTCAAATGGTCCCATATTGTTGGAATAGTAACATCAAACCTTGCTGCTAATTCATACGTATGTTGAGATAGATTCGCTTCCGCTACAGCTTTCAGCTCATCATTATCCACCTTGGTCTCAGGTCACCCACGTGGCTCATTTTCAAGATTAAAATCACCAGAACAGAACTTCTAAAACCATCGACGGACACTGTGCGTTCATCAGCCACATCCTTCCCAAACACTTTGTTGATATTTTGAGCTGTCTGCGCTGCATTGGTTCCACAACAGAACTCATATGCTAAAATAACATGAATTTTTGACTTATCCGTGGTTTCGTAAAAGTTGCTCTTAAAAAAATTTGAAAGATAATCACAAGCCAAAATGTGCATCTGAAAGACAGAAGATGTCCCTTCACAATAAACATAAAACAAGAAGTGTCAAGGTGAAATGTCAGAGATATCAACTGTCAGAAATAGGACGTAGGGAAGTCGGATGTTCCGTATTTCCCCAGACCATTGGGGAAACTGCAGAGACCTAGGCTTGCCTCCCAGGGAGGCCCACGTGCAGCTTTGCATAGGCAGCTTCCTACCAGACACCATTTTGGGCAACACTGGTTACAGCTGTAAAAGCATTTTAAACAAAAATTTAGTGAAGTTTAAAATTCCATCTCGGAATTTACATGTGAATCTCTTAGGTGTGGGTGAGATTTTGTCACTTTTCGTTGCAGTGACTGGACATTGTATTTATGTGTTGCCTACATCCCACCCCCCCCCATCTCTTTGTGAGGACATGGCCCGTGGCCCCCTTTGTGGATGTCCATATTCAGCTTCAGCATCTTTCCTGCAGGCGGATGTGTGGGAGGGAGTTCTAGAGCCACCTTTGAGTTTACTGTGAGGTCGGGCTGTATGATGTTTTCTTGCCTTGGTTCCCTGAGAGCGGGTCACATGGATAAGTCCTTGCCTTGCCCAGCTGAGGAGGGAGCCCTACCCTCTCACATGTACCCTTCCTGTGGGTAGAGAGGAGCACCCAGCCTCGGGGCTGTGGACCGCATGGGCCAGGAAACACACAGGTGTTCCCTTTCCCATCCAGAGTCATGCTGCAGCTGGTTCTGTTGGGGTTTTCTGGTGTCAGGGTGAGTCTCAGAGCTCTATAAACCAGAGTCCAACGGAGGCCCGAGCCGAAGGGCCAGGGGAGGGTCTCCCCATGAGGCCAGGCCTGGCACACCGGAACCAAGGCCCAGCCAGGCTGGCTGTCTTTGCACCTGAGTGGGGAGAGCTGCTTGACTCAGGCTAGAGTGGGAGCTTTGACCTGTCCCCAGGTTGGTCCCCCGGTTCAGGGCTCTGAAGGGTCAGAGTTTTGTTATTGCGTATTTTCTCTTGCCTTTTTTGAGGATGCTTGTTCAGCAGCCATCTAATTTCCTAAACTAAATGTTTTTTTTTCTGGGCTTTATTTCTCACTTCTTTGAACAGTAAAAACTTTCACTGCTATGAATTTAACTTTGAGAAAATGTTGACATGGTATGATTTTAACAGGCATTCCTACTGGGTTTTAGTTTATTCTTTTATAATTTTTATTTCAAAAATTTTAACAAGATGGGGCTGGGCACCTGGTGGCTCACATCAATCCTAGCATTCTGGGAGGCCAAGGCGGGAGGATTGTTTGAGGCCAGGAGTTCAAGACCAGCCTGAGCAGGAGCGAGACCCTGTCTCTACAGAAAATAGGAAAATAAGCGAGGTGTGGTGGTGGCACCTGTAGTCCCAGCTACTTGGGAGGCTGAGGCAGGAGGATCACTTGAGCCCAGGAGTTAGAGGTTGCAGTGAGCTATGATGATGCCACTGCACTCCAGCCTGGGTGACAGAGTGAGACTCTGTCTCTCAGAAAAACCCAACTTTAACAAGGTGAGTAGTTCTTCCTATTTATATCAATCGATTCCCTTTGTTGTGGACATTTTACTGAGGGACACTTAAAAACTTAAAATTTCATTTTAAAATGTTGCATAAGGCTGGCAGATGCAAATCATAGAGAGAGTTTGGCAGGTTCTTAAACGTTAACTCGTCTCATTCATCAGTCCTGCCTGCAAGCTGACTGGAGGGTGAGCCCAGAGCCTGAGGGGTTAATTTAGCTCTAAGTCACGAGCAAGTTGAGATTATAACTGTTTGCTTCATACTCTGCATATTTAGAAATGGAAATTTAGTACCAAAAATTTTCTTTCGGATTCTATTAATCAGGAAAAATTAAATTTTGTGAGTTGTGTTAATTCATTTCCTGGGACCCCTGCCTGGAGGTGTCACCTCTCATGGCTCCGGGGTCTGGGGTGCTTTTGATTGAGGATGTGAGGGACACACAAGGAACTTTGAATTCTTTCCTCTGAAATATGTCCTGAGGGGCTGGAAAGCAGCTCAGGTCAGGCCTTTTGTGTTTCAGCAATGCTTGTTCCTTTTCCCTGAATTCTCTTAATTGCTTCTGCTGTGTGTGTGTGTGTGTGTGTGTGTGTGTGTGTGTGTGTGTGTGTATGTGATTACAGCTCTCTCTTCAATACTGGTCACCACCTTTGGAGGTCTGGTTTGAAGGTCTTTAAGTTAATGAAATCGAGGTCAAACCAGAGAGGATACTGAGCTGGCTGGCTGCTGTGCTGAGGTGCCCTCTTGCTGGACAGTGTGACGCAGGTTTGGAGAATGTTATCACTCAGGGTTGGTGTTGGGTGGTGGGGACGTTAGCGCCTGCCCCATTCCTAGGGTGGGGGAGGAGTTGGTTCAGACCTGCTGTTTGGGACGCCCCTTTCCCACCAACAGTCAAGCAGTCATCCTGTCGGAGCACACGGGTCATAGACATCACAGTGGTTTTCCCCAAATCAGAGAGGACCACAGTGGCATGGAAGGTCATGTAAATGCGGAGCGTTTGCTCAGAGGTAGTTAACTGCTGCCATGCCCAGGCCCAGAGCCCAAGGGGGCGCTGTCTGGGCGGATGGGGACCCACAAGGTCTTTTAGGGAGGCTTGAGCCAGCCCCAAGAGCAGCGCCTTGAGAGTTGTACAAACCTCTAATGTCGGTTTTACTTAGCAGTTTCACAGATGAGCACCATGGGGCGGCACAGGCGAGGACATAGCGGCGGGTCCGCTCACCTGGGGCCCTCCTTAGTGGATGCTGTGGCGGCTGCAGGGTCTGAGGTGAGGGCTGCTTCCAGCCTGCTCCTGGCTGGTCTGCAGTAGGTCTGCACCAGCTTCCTCGGGCAGTCATGACAAAGTACCCCAGATAGGTCTCACAGTCCTGGAGGCCTGAAGTCTAAGACTAAGGTGTGGGCAGGGCTGGTTTCTTCCAAGGCCTCTCCACTTGCTTGCAGATGGCTGCCTTCTCCCTGTGTCCTCACATGGTCATTCTTCTGTGTGTGTGTCTGTGTCCCAATCTCCTCTCCTCTGAGGACACCAGACGTATTGGATTAGTGCCCACCCTTATGATATGACCATTTTAAAGATCCTGTCTCTAGATACAGTCACATTTTTAGGTCATGGGGTTAGGGCTTCAGTGTATGAATTTGGGGGGACACAGTTTAGCCCATAGTAAGAGCACAGTGAATCCACCCCATCTAGCCCCACAAGCCAGCCCCGCCAGCAAGCAGGCCTGGGCAGTGTGATCCACCCAGTGACCCCTCAACTTACGAGGACCCAGCCAAACCCTGTGGACTGTAGTTGGGGAGGCTCTAATGGGGAGGGCGGGGTAAAGGCCACAACCCAGGCCCCATGGGCACCTGGGACCCCTGAGCAGCTTTAGTGTTTTCATCCTCTGAGCTTGTGCTTTCCTAGGAGCATCGTGGCATGAGCACCCTTCTCTGTTGGATACCGGATGTTTGGTCATGTTCTTTTCCAGTGGGCAGCTTTGTGCAGGTGGGGCAGGGAGGTGAGGGGGGCGTTGAAGGAGTGTGGCTTGGGTTGAGACGAGCTCACCACTGTCTCAGGGCCACACGGGAGCTGCTGAAGTGGTGCAGGCTCAGCCCTGTCCAGTGGCAGGCCATCCACCCCAGTGGCTGAGACCACAAGGAGGACCTGAGCTCAGGTGGTCACCACCTGACAACTGCCTGAGCACTGGGGTCCTGGAGGTGGAAGGCCACGAGCACAGCTGCGTTTGATCCCATTGCAGACACCAGTTCCTTGGTGGCTCTTCTCCATGGGGTGGCAGGACGTGGCACCTGCATCTCACCTGCCTACAAGCATGTGGTCAGACCTGTGAGATTTCTGCTCTAAAGCAGAAGGTGGAATCCCCTTTGCCAAGTGGCATCTTTCCTCCAGCTGGCACTAAAGCTAGTAGCCTCAGTTAGCAGCCGAGAGTCGTCAGGTTCTAGTGGTTCTGTCTTCATAGAGTTAAGACAGGATGGGGTGGGCACGGCCTGTGAGGGATGGAAGTCTCCTACAGAGAGATGATGGAGAAGTTTGAAATGATGCCTCCGTGATTATACTTGAGGAGCACGGCCCTGGGTGCTCTCAGCGTCATTCCCATGGTGTCGCTGCCTTGCTCCTGGGTGGAGAGCTGCATGTGCTTAAAACCACACAGTGCTTTCTCAGCGGGGTGGCCCTTGGCTGGCCACAGGGCTGAATGTGGCCCCCAGACAGGCTTCGCTTGTCCTGGCTCTCTTCTTCCTTGCGCCCTTTCCTGTCCTCCACTGGCCCTATTGCTCCCTCAGTCTTCCTGACTCCTTTCTGTTGCCTGCCCAGCCCTGAAGGCATGAGCCTACACCCCGGTGGGGGACAGTTAGAGAGAGTTTCTGGTCCTTTTGTCCAGGCTGACTTTGCCCCTTTCCCAGCTTCTACCCTAAAGCCCTGAAGAGGCCCCAGGACAGAAAATGGGCCTTTTTGGACCATGAATGCAGGCAGCAGGGTACAGGGCAGCATGGCAGGGGCCTGACCCCAGGGCTGAGGGACACCAGCCTGTTCCACACTTCCCACTCCAGGCCCCAGGCTGATCACACGTGCACACATGCATGCACCTTCATGCACACACGCACACTCTGGCTTTCACGCATACTCACATGCACACACACAGATGTTTACATGCACGTGCATGTACACACGTGTGTACATGTGCACAATGTACATATTTACACTTACATAGTCATGCACACGTGTGCACTCACACACGTACACAATCATGTGCTCACATGGTAGTTGTTTGCAGTCTCTCCATAGCACGGAGGAGGGAATGTGTAGGTGAGCTGAGGGGACATGCATGCAGTCCTTGGAGGTTTAGTCCCCTCCGTGGTCCATGGTGGGGTGGGTGACAGCCTTGGAGCCTGTGATGGGCAGGGCTTCACGTGCAGCTCCACGGTCACCATCAGCCTTTCGTGCACTACAGTGTTGCTGAGCCTTCTTCTCTGCTAGCCAAGCAGGGGCCCTTGGTGACTGGGGGCACTTGGTGTGAATATTTGAATGTGAGGTCTCTCTATACAGGGCGAGGTTTTTGGTGCCAGGACGAAGATTGATTCTGAGTTACTCCCTTGGTGGATTTGGGCATGGCCCTCATGGTGCCCTCTTTCTCAGAGCAGAGATTTAGGTCCCTGGTGGCAGCATCTTTGGTGCCCTAAATTCAGTGCCTGGCCTATTTGCTGGGCCAGATGGTGTCTTGTCAGTGAGCAGTGGTCAGGGCTGCAGGAACACATGGGAGGGACTGTGAGGGCCTCAGTCCAGCTGGGACATAGCCTACCAGGCGGGGCGGGGTCTGGGTCTGTCCTGCTCTCGGCCACGTCCTCGGTCTAGCCAACTCCTGGCAGAGTGGGTGCTTTGAGCATCCATCAGGCGAATGAGTGAGTCAACAGAGGGCTCTGCCTTGGCCTCCTGCAACAAGTCCCAGGGGGCTTGTCTCAGACCCTGCCTGTCACATGTCCACCTGGCCAGTCACTGGAGCTGGGCCACAAGACACTGTGGCAGGCCCTGTGCTATCCCTGTCCATCTGGGAACTGTCGAGACCTGAGCAGCCCCCAGCCTTTCGGGGTCTCCTCTCCCTGCCCCAGGGCTCTGGGCCAGTATGTCAAGCTGCCCAGGAGAGTTAGGACTGGTGGACTCCGGCGACCATGGACAAGGTCGCATAAACAGGAGGGGCAGAGGCCAGAGTGAATTGAGGAAATAGGCTCGATTGAGCAGGCAATTGAAAGAAAAAGAGAAACTGAAAATTATGAAAAGAAGCTCCCTTATTATATTTAACAAACTGTAGGTGGTAAACACAACCATGTGCTAATTCTTAGGTAGAACCAAGAGTGAATTGTGTCAATTTTGTGCCGCGTGTGTGCACATGTGTGCATATGTAACATTGCCAGCAATTTTGAACTCATCCATGATTTGGTGTATTTCCCTCTCATTTGTCATTCTCTGTGTGATTATGAAAAGTCCCTTTTTATAAAAATATTTTCGAGGGCTTCATCACTTTTCCAGTGGGCTTCTCTTACTCCTTGGAACTCAGATCCAAGGGAACAAGCAAAGGCCCCCAGGCACATGTCCTTGCTGTGTGTAGGATGGACAAGGCGTTGGGGCTGGGGCAGAGTGGGCTGAGGGAGTGGGCCACTGGCTGAAGGAGGGGACGGGGAGCCTGGATTCTTTGCCTGAGGGTGGTGATTGCTCTTCAAGACCCAGGATCGGGACATCCTATGTATTTGGTAGGAGGGGAGCCTCTGAGTTTAAGGTTTCCTGCCACAAAGCACTGGCATTTCCTGGCATTTTGGAAACTGAGCTGAGAAGTTTCTGGAGCACAGGGAATGGCAAATTGTCAATCATTCTTTTTTTTTTTTTTTTTTGAGACAGAGTCTCGCTTTGTTGCCCAGGCTAGAGTGAGTGCCATGGCGTCAGCCTAGCTGACAGCAACCTTTAACTCCTGGGCTCAAGCAATCCTTCTGCCTCAGCCTCCTGAGTAGCTGGGACTACAGGCATGTGCCACCATGCCCGGCTAATTTTT
>NW_012154863.1:586181-605039 GCF_000956105.1 Propithecus coquereli | reverse complement strand
TGCCACCATGCCCGGCTAATTTTTTCTATATATTTTTAGTTGTCCAGATCATTTCTTTCTATTTTTTAGTAGAGATGGGGTCTCGCTCTTGCTCAAGCTAGTCTCGAACTCCTGACCTTGAGGGATCCACCCGTCTCGGCCTCCCAGAGTGCTAGGATTACAGGCGTCAGCCACCGCACCCGGCCCAATCATTCTTCATTTAAGTGGAGTAAATATTATTGTGTTACTCTGGGCTGCTTCTTTTAGTGGCTGTCTTTGTCATCTTAGTTTAATTTTGTGAATAAACCATCTTCTCTAGAGCTGATGTCCCCATCCTGAGGGTTGGGACCTACTCTTCTGAGTCCTCTTCTGTGGGCTCTCCACCTGTGGGGGTTTGAAGACCTCGGCCCTGGGGTGGAGCCAACAGTCTGGCTTCCCCAGAGCCTCCGGCAGCCTTCTATGAGGGGTGCACAGCCATGGGTGGGACACAGAGGGACCTGGGATGCCAGGTTGGGTGGCAAGCAGGCGGTCTCAGCCGAGCCTTAGCTGTGTCCCACAGGTCCTGGCATGGAAAGCTGCTAGGAGAGCCACTGCTGCTCAGGGTGGAGGGTCTGGGGACAGGCCATTGCTGACGCCCACTTCAGCTGCTCTTGGGCGGTGGGTTGGCTGCCCACTCACACTCCCAGCCCCTTTCTCCCGCAGAGGTCGGACCCACAGCTGCTTGCCCGGTTCTACTATGCGGATGAGGAGCTGAATCAGGTGGCCGCAGAGCTGGACAGCCTGGACGGGCGCAAGGACCCCCAGCGGTGCACGCTACTTGTCAGCCAGTTCCGCTCCTGTCAGGTAAGCTGCGATGCTGGGAGGGCAAGAGGCCTCGGTGGGCTTGGACAGAGTGTCTGTCCTCGGCTGACCAAGGGAGACTTTATCACCTGCCACATCCTGTGGGGACGTTCTCAGGGCTGACCTAGGCCAGGCACTGGAGAAACCAGACCAGGAGGAGGGCTGTCCTGAGTGCACAGTGTTCAGGCTGGAAGTGGCCAATTGCATGGGACACACGGGAGAGCAGAAGGGGTGGGAGCAGGCAGTGCCTGAGCCAAGGAGAAGGGCTGGGCTTGCCCGGGGCTCTGCATGCCCAGTCGGGTTCGCCGTGGCGGTTGTGCTCTGCCGCTGATTCACAGTGCCGCCGGCTTCTGCTGTATAATTCAGAGATGGCCCTGGAAGCTGCTGCTAAAAATATCTCAGCCAAGGTTTTCTTCTCAGCGTACCAAACATTCATGAGGCATTTCTCCCACAACAGCAAGTGGCATGGTGCAGAATTTTGTCAAGTGATAATTGGGATTTTTCACAAAGTTCCAGAATGTTCTCCATGTATTCTGCCCACAGGTCTTGCTGAATCCTTCCTTCCTGGAAGATGGGGGGGGTGACACACGCCCACCCAACAGGGGAGCATCACTGTGGTCCCGAGGGTCCCACCCTCTGTGGCCTCCTCAAGGTGGCCGAGCTGGCAGCGCCCAGCCTGGCCCTGCTCCAGTGCGGCCTCAGCAGCATTAGGAACCCATCTGTGGCCAGGACAGCTCTCTGGCCATCTCAGGCTTTGCATTCTTTTTTAAGCAGTTAAGTGGCAGCCTCCCCACCGCATGTCTATTCAGATGTTCAGACAAGCGCCTTGGGCGCAGGTGCCTCTGCAGGCCCAGGAGCTCACACTGAGAACTGCCCCGTGAGAAGGGTCCAGAAGGGAGTGACTTAAATACACACGTTCTTCTCCTTGTTGCTGGGCTGTATAAAGGGACCATGAGGGCGTGGAGATTGCCAGACCACTCGGCGTCATCTGACTCAGGGTGGCTGCTTCTTCCTCGATGCTCGCTGTCCACTCAGCTCCAGGACTCGCCCCTGCTCGCCTCCCACCCCACTGGTCACTTCTGCTCCGGCTCCTTTGTGATCGTCCTTCCCCAGCCACTTATGTTTTGGTCCTCAGCCTCTTCCTGCGCCCTCTGTGGCAGCCGCCCACTGCTCCTGGCTGTGAGCACCGTCTGTGCTGACCACCCCAGGCTACCCTCTCAGCCTCTCCTCCTCCCAGATCCAGCGTGCTCCCCAGCATTCCTCCCAGCTCCCCTGGGGACGTCTCAGCCACTCAGACCCAATGTGCCCAGAATTAACCCTAGTCCAGTTGACCCTTGAACTGGATTTGAACTGCAAGGGTCCACTTATACACAGATTTTTTCCAACCTAACACAGTTTGAGGGATGCAAAACCCACATATAGGGAGGGACTTTTCCTATGTGCGGTTCCACAGGGCTGATTGTGGCACTCAAGCGTGGGCAGGTTTGGATATATGCAGATGGTCCTGGAATCATCCCCTGCGTGTACCTAGGGATGACTATATTTCATGTCTTTTCATGGTGTTATAAATGGCATTACTTTTTAAATTTCAATTTTCAGTTGTTCGGTGGTAATACGTGGAAAAACAGTTGACTTTTGTATGTTGATCTTGTATCCCGAAGCCTTTCTGTAGGAATATAGATAAAACAGCTTTTCCCTTTCTCTCCCCTCACAGTCACTCAATGCTCTGTGACCAGATGTGGGGGTTTTTCCACACACCAAGCAATTCTCCAGCAGACACCGGCTGGGTGTCCTTGAGTTCACCTCAGTTCTGACCCTATCTACCTGGAGGTAGCCTCAGATCCCACAGGCTGAGGGCTCAGTCCCATAAGACTGCCCCCACTTCAAACACAGTCACAAGCCCTGGGTGTGGCCCGTGTTTCTGACCAACTGGCTATAAGTTGGGGTTCCCATGACCCCCTCTGGGGGTTTGATTAATTAGTTAGGCTCACAGAAATCGGGGAAACTATTTATATTTACCAGTTTATTAATAAAGGATATGGATGAATAGCCAGATAGAAGAGAGACACAGGGCGAGGTCTGGAAGGGTCCCAAGGGCAGGAGCTTCTCTTCCTGTGGAGCTGGGGTACACCACCCTCCTGGCAGGCAGGTGTGTTTGCCAACCTGGAAGCTCTCTGAACCTAGTCCTTTGGGTTTTTACGAAGGCTTCATTAAGTAGGCACAATTGATTACATCTTTGGCCCTTGGTGATCAACCTAACCTTCAGCCCCTCTCCCCTCCCCAGAAGTTGGGGGTAGGGCTGAAAGTCTTTCGAGAGACCAGCTGTCACCAGTCACCAGTCATATTACCACACAGAAGACACTCATCACTCCAGTGATTCCAAGGGTTTTTAGGAGCTGTGTGCCAGGAAGTGGGAAGAAGACCAACTATATATTCTACAATATCATACTTTCTAGGTTTACTTATTAGTTCTGACAGCATTTTTTGTAGATTCCATTAGATTTTTTTGCATAGATGATCGTGTTTTTTGCAAATAAAAATATCTTCACTTCTTTCTTTCCTATCTGGATTTTTGTGTGTGTGTGTGTGTGTGTGTGTGTGTGTGTGTGCCCTGTTGCATTGGCTAGAAATCTGGTACAATGTGTTGTATATGACAGTTATGGCATCACAAAACCAATGGTAAGCTGTGTGAAGCTGCCAAAAGTTTGAATCCCATGCTAATATATACATTCAGGCTTCTCACCATAGCTGTTCTTAGAGTTACAGTTATCTGTCACTGAAAGAAACTTTGGGCTCATCTGGCCTAATTCTCTTATTTCATGAATCAGAATACTAAATCCACTCAGACTAGGTGACTCGTCTATAATCATATGCAATAAACAGAAAACAAGGGGTCATTTGCTGGATGCCATTGCAGTAAAAGGTCAGGGTGGTTTGAACTCTTGGTGTATCAGAGAATGATAGAAGGCACATCATTTTAATTCCCTGGTAGAAAGAGGATAATAGAACCAGCTGAGTATCACAAATATGTCAAAAAGATCAAAGACAGAATTTGGCCCTGCTGTTAGTGAAAATAGATTTTAAAAAAAATACACAAGACATCAGCTACGATACTGAGAAAATGCGGAAGCCATATCAGTGGCTTGTAGTCCCTCACTGAGCAGAAGACAGATGCCAGGCCCCAGTCCCGGAGATTCTGCCCCACGTGGTCCAGGAGGAACCTCAGCATACATTGTGTGATTTTTGAATGTTAAAAAAAATTACCTCTGCAATCCTGGGATAAATCACTTGTTCATGATACATTATCTTTTTTATGTATTGTGGCGTTTAATTTCCTAAAATTTAGTTAAGAATTTTTGGATCGATGTTCATGAGGAATATTGGTCCATAGTCTTTGTCTGATTTTGGTATCAGGATAATGTTATACTCATAGAAGAGTTGGGAAGTATTCTTTCTTAAAAAAATTTTTTTTTGATACAGAGTCTTGCTCTGTCCCCGGGGCTAGAGTACAGTGGCGTCATCATAGCTCACTACAACCTCAAACTCCTGGGCTCAAGCCATCCTCCTGCCTCAGCCTCCCAAGTAGCTGGGACTACAGGTGCCACCATGCCTGGCCAATTTTTCTATTTTTGTAGAGAGGGGGTTCTCACTCTTGCTCAGGCTTGTCTTGAATTCCTGGCAATCCTCCGACCTTAGCCTCCCAAAGTGCTAAGATTACAGGTGTGAGCCACCACATCTGGCCATCTCTTCAGTTTTTTGGAAGAACTTGTGTAGAATTGGTGTCATTTCTTCCTAAATGTTTGGTGGAATTCACTACGAATCTATCTGGACCTGGAGTTTTCTTCATAGGAAGATTTTTAACTACAAATTTAATTTCTTGAGTAGATATAGGGTTTTTAAGATTATCTTTTTATTCTTGAGAGAGATTTTCTTTCAAGAAATTTCATCTAAGTTGTTGAATTTATTGGCATAAGTTTTTTTTAATATTTCCTTATAATTCTTCCAATATACATAGGATCCATAGTGAAGTCACTTCTCTTGTTCCTATTATTGATAAGTTGTGTCTTCTCTGTTTTCTTCCTGAGCTATGTTGGTAGAATTTTATCAATTCTATTGATCTTCTCAAAGGAACTGTTTTTGGCTTCATTGATTTTCTCTTTCATTAAATTTCTGTTCCGATTGTTGTTATTCCCTTTCTTCTGCTTGCTTTTGGGTTTCATTTGCTCTTTTCTTTCTAGTTTCTTAAAGTGGAAGCTGAGGTCAGGGAAAAATAAACTTTCTGCTTTTCTAATATAGACATTTAGTGTTTAAATTTCTCCGTAACTGCTGCTTTAGTGGCATTCCATAAATTTTGATGTGTTGTATTTTCACTTTCATTCCATTCAAAATTTTTTCCTATTTCCTCCTTGATTTCTTCTTTGACTTGTGAGTTACATAGAAGTGTGTTATTTAGTTTCCAAATATTTAGAGATTTTTCTGAAGATATTTCTGTTAATGATATTTAATTTAATTTCATTGTGGTCAGAGTATAAACTCTGACATGAATTATTTTTAAATTTATTGAGGCTTGTTTTATGGCCTAGAATTTGGTCTTTCTTGGTATATGTTCCACGTGCAATTGAGAAGCATGTGTGTTCTGCTGTTGTTGAGTAGAGTGTTCTATAAATGTCAGCCGTGTCAAGTTGGTTAATAGCATTGTTAAAATTTACTGTATCCTTGCTGATTTTCTGTCTATTTTCTGTGTCCTATCAATTATTGAAAGAGGAGCATTAAAATTGCTGACTGTGAATGTGGATTTGTTTATATTTTCTTACTTCATGCAGTTTGAAGCTCTATAATTAGATTCATAAATGTTAAGGATCGTTATGTGCTCCTAATAAATTGACCCCTTTATCAGTATGAAATGACTTTCTTTATTCTTGATGGTATTCTTTGTTCTGAAAGCTACTTTGATATCCATATAGCCACTCTGGCTTTCTTTTAATTGGTGTGAAGATGGTAAAACTCTTTTTATCCTTTTACTGTTAACCTATTTGTGCCTTTGTATGTGAAGAGGGTATCTTGTAGGCAGCATATGGTTGGTTCTCACTTCATTATGCTATCTGAAAATTTCTGCCTTTTAGTTGGGTATTTAGGTCATTTTTGTTTAATATATCTTTGATACGGTTAGGCTTAAGTCTGTCACCTTGCTAGTTGTTTCTTGTCTGGCCCATCTCTTCTTGTTTCCTCTTTCCTGTTTTTCTTCCTCCTTATTAATTGGCTGCAATTATTTCCTGTCTTATAATTTTTAATGTATTCTATCTTTTTTAATGATTCTGCCCCATTCCTCCTTGTGGGACTTGAATTACATGTATATTCAACCTGTTGAAGTTGTCCTACAGCTCACTGATGATCTGTCCTATTATTATTATTTTATTATTATTATTTTCTCTGATTCACTTGGATAGTTTCAATTGCTATGTCTTCAAGTTTGTTGTTCTTTTCTTCTAAAATGTCTAATTTGAGGTTAATTCATCCAGTAAATTTTGTCATCTTAGACACTGTAATTTTTTTTTACATTTTTATCTCTAGAGATGGAATCTTGCTATGTTGTCCGGGCTGCTCTTGAACTCCTGGGCTCAAGCAGTCCTTCTATGCTAGCATCCTGAGTAGCTGTGATTACAAGCATGAGCCACTGTGTCCAGCAGACATTGAAATTTTCATCTCTAAGAGATCAATGTGTGTCCTTTTAATTTCGTCATTGTCTCTGCTAAACTTTTTTTTTTTTTTGAGACAGAGTCTCACTCTGTTGCCCAGGCTAGAGTGCCATGGCATCAGCGTAGCTCACAGCAACTTCAAACTCCTGGGCTCAAGCAATCCTCCTGCCTCAGCCTCCTGAGTAGCTGGGACTATAGGCATGCGCCACCATGCCCTGCTAATTTTTTCTATATATTTTTAGTTGTCCAGCTAATTTCTTTCTGTTTTTAGTAGAGACGGGGTCTCGCTCTTGCTCAGGCTGGTCTCAAACTCCTGACCTTGAGCGATCCTCCCGCCTCAGCCTCCCAGAGTGCTAGGATTACAGGTGTGAGCCACCGCGCCCGGCCTCTGCTAAACTTTTTGAACACATGAAAATCAGTTATAACAACTGTCTTAATGTCCCTGATTGCTAATTCTGTCATCTGTGTCAAGTCTGGATTGATTTTGATTGATTGCTTTTTCTTTTATTAGTAGTCATGAGTCATGTTTTCTTAATTCTTTGCAAGCCTGTTAGTTTTTTATTGGACGCCTAACATTGGGAATTTTACCTTGCTTAGGGCTATTTTTGTATTCCTATAAATATTTTTGAGTTTTGTTCTGTGATGCAGTTTAGTTACTTAGAAACACTTTACTCCTTTGGATCTTATCTTTTAAGGTATTAGGAAGGATCAAAGCTGTGTTTACTCTAGAGCTATCTATTCTCCACACTAGGCAAGATGCTTTTGGGTACTCTACCCAGTGTTCTGTGAATTATGTGCTTTCTGACTGCTCCAGGCCTTGGAGGGCCCTGTCACCACTCCCTCAAATCCTTCACGCACTTCTTTCCCAGGCTTAGGTAGTCTCCTCACAGGCATGTGTTGATCAGTTTTCTGCTGAATCCTCGAGGGCACCCTCTCCAGAGCTCCAGAGTTCTCTTTCTGTGCAGCTCTCCCCTCTCTCATACTCTTGAACTCTGTCCTCTGAATTCTAGTTGCCTTGATTCCTTCCGGTTCCCTTTCCCTGTGCCATGACTTGAAACTTTCCTCAAGGCAGTGAGCCGGGCAGTTGTGGGGCTCACCTTGTTTGTTTCCTGCCACTGAGGGATCACTGTCCTTCATTGCATGATGTCCAGTGTCTTGGCAATCATTGCTATTGTTGTTTGCAGTGTAAAGTGGGTAAAGTGGGTTCCTGCTACTCTATCTTGGCTGGAATTAGAGGTTCCAGTGAATGTTTGTTGGGGAGTACTTTGTGTTAGGCATTGCTCTCTTGGCCTCATGAATAAATAACAAAAGACCCTTCCCTCAGGCAGCTGATGTTCTGGCAGAGCAGACAGGGTGCACAGTGAGTGCAAGCACCACCTAGAAAGCTCCCCAACCTTGGGTAAGCCATGCCTCCTCACTGAGCCTCGGAGCACTGCCTGCTGTTATTATCACCATTGTTTGCTCATTAGTTTGTTGCATCTTGAGTAAGGGACCTTCCTACCCAGAAAACCGTTTAAGAAGAAATGACAATAGTACCACTTGATGTTGGTTGAATTTTATTTTTATTTTTTGTATTATAAAGGGTTTATATTGCAGAACTTCCTTCAAAAATTAGTGTGTGTTGACTCCTTGGATTAGAAAAGTTGGGCTTCCCTGCTCGCAGTAATTTTTCATACCTGCTTCCTAAGAAAAATGAAACTTAAGCCTCAGAGGGCAAAAAGGAGGGAAGTTGAGATTTAAAATTGCCGAGGGTGAGTGTGTCAATTAATGTGATCTTTCTGGAAAGCAGTTTGGCAGAACATAATTAGAGCATATAAATGCAGTTTACACTCTTGACTTTTTTTTTTTTTTTTGAGACAGAGTCTCACTTTGTTGCCCGGGCTAGAGTGAGTGCTGTGGCGTCAGCCTAGCTCACAGCAATCTCAGACTCCTGGGCTCAAGCAATCCTACTGCCTCAGCCTCCCAAGTAGCTGGGACTACAGGCATGTGCCACCATGCCCGGCTAATTTTTTTCTATATATTTTTAGCTGTCCAATTAATTTCTTTCTATTTTTGGTAGAGACGGGGTCTCGCTCTTGCTCAGGCTGGTCTCGAACTCCTGAGCTCAAACAATCCGCCCGCCTCGACCTCCCAGAGTGCTAGAATTACAGGCGTGAGCCACCGCGCCTGGCCTACACTCTTGACTTCTTAATTCCATTTCTAGAAATTGGTGGGTCCTAAGGAAGTAATCCATAATTTGGAGCGTTGTGCACCACTGTAGTGATGGTGGCGTTATGTGGTGTAGAGAATTAGAAACATCGTAAGTGTCCCGCAACAGTGAGAGGAGCGAGCTGATGGGGTGGCCTATATGCTGGAACCTTATGTAGCCATCCATCAAAAGCTGGATTTGTGAAAAGTTGTCATAACATGTTCCAACCATGAGCGACAGCTGCAGAGTACAAAATTATGCTCACAGGACGATCTCAGCACTGTTTGAAGACAAAGATGAAGGAACTATGCCCAACCTGCAGGAGTATTTCCCTAGGGACATTTTCCTGCTTTTATGCTTCTCCAGTTTCCAGTTTTCCTGTGATGACTGTGCATTAACTTTATATCTAACAAATTAAAGGGAAAAAATTAAGCTTTCGGTGTTCTTTAATTCTTCCAAATGAATGGTTGATGTCTAAAGAATAGGACAATTGAAAAGAAAAGGATGGAATGTAATTTAAGATGCAATAAAATGGACTTGTTTCTCTTACACACAGAAAGTGTTCAGAACAGGCCGTTGTGCTTTGTATTTTGAGCACAAGGAAATAAAGTAAAAGAGTCTTTAACACAAAAGCTGCTGTGTATGGAGGCTGGCCGGGGCCCGAGACGGGTCCAAGGGTTTTCCAGGCTTGAGCTTTCACGGTCCCCTCAGCAGCTGGGGATCACTGTCTTCATTTCACAGATAGGATCGGCCGCTCAGAGAACTGAAGTGGCCTGTCCCGGTGGCACAGCATGAGGGCTAGAGTCAGGGTCTCCACGTCACGGAAGCTGGCTGCCGCCTCTTCAGTGTTACTGATGTGCTGGTTCCGGAGGAGGTGGGAGGGGACGTTGCCCCTATGAGGAAGCAGGGCCCAGCTGCGCTCGTCTGACCCTAAGACTTGGGTCTGTGCCCCTCACCCTACAGAGGAGTAAACTGAGGTTCAGAGAGTACGAGGGCTTTGCCCAGGTCCCCTGCTTGCTGAGGGTCTGACCCCATGGCTCCAGTGGATGCTGGTGTTGCAGGGGGCCCTTTTATTCTCACCAGGGCCTGTCCCTCCATTGCAGGGACAGGCCTCGGAGTCCTGGGCAGGTTTCACACTGTCTTTTAGTGCTGTCACTCCCTACAGCAGATGCTGCCTGGCAGTGTTGCAAAAACCTAGGATGACACGGGCTTGGAATCTCAATAAAAGCAACACAACAATTTGGCAGCAAAATCAAATTTTTACATGTGTCTATCAACCTAGCAATTCCACTTCTCGAGCTCTGCCGTAAGGAATACTTGTACAGGTGTTCAGAGGGAGGGATGCTCAGGGGTAGTCATCATGCCAAGCCTGCAGGGAGCCTGGTGTCAGTCAGTAGAGGAAGGGTTCCCTCTTCCCGTAAGGAATCTGGTACAGCTGTTACAAGGGGTTATGTGACATCTGTATAGGACGTGGACATCATGCCAACACATATTCTAGAGCAGTGGTCCCCAGCCTTTTTTGGCACCAGGGACTGGTTTCATGGAAGACAATTTTTCCACGGACTGGTGGAAGGAGGATGGTTTTGGGATGATCCAAGCGCATTACATTATTGTGCAGTCAAACCTCCCTGCTAATGATAATCTGTATTTGCAGCTGCTCCCCAGCGATAGCATCACCGCCTTGGCTCCACCTGAGATCACCAGGCATTATTCTCATAAGAAGCAAGCAACCTAGAGCCCACACATATGCAGTTTATAGTAGAGTTTGCACTCCTATGAGAATCTAATGCTGCTGCTGATCTGACAGGAGGCGGAGCTCAGGCAGCGATGTGAGTGATGGGGAGCGGCTGTAAATAAAGATGAAGCTTTGCTCGCTCCCTGCCGCTCACCTCCTGCTGTGCGGCCCAGTTCCTCACAGGCCTGGGCTGGTACCCATCCACAGCCCAGAAGTTGGGGACTGCAGCTCTAGAGAATATATAGCTGTTGGGGGCATGCGGTAGTTCCACTCTTTACTTTAGATAATTCTGGAATATTTGAACTTTTTGTAGCAATGGTTTAGCAAGCATAGGTGTGCACCATATCACTTTTGTAATCCTAAAAGCAGTTAAATGCACTGTTTATATTTTCCAGCAGTAGGTGAGAGCCGCCAGCTGGGCACAGCAATTAGTGTGTATCCTCTGTTTCTGTTTCAGGACAATGTGTTAAATATCATTAACCAGATCATGGACGAGTGCATCCCCCAGGACCGTGCCCCTCGGGATTTCTGCGTCAAATTCCCCGAGGAGATACGGCATGACAACCTGGCTGGCCAGCTGTGGTTTGGCGCTGAGGTAGTGGGCAGCCACCTGGGTTCCATGGGCTCATGTTGGGTGGTGTCCCACTGTGTCCCTGCGAACTCATCTGTGGGCACTTGCTGGTGCAGGGACCTGCTGTCTCCTCTGTGGCTCAGTCTGAGCCTGTTAGACCATGAGCCTCTAAGAGAGTCTGGAAAAGACATGAACTTGGGCCCCCCAAAACTACATATGCAAATGAAGTTCCCACGTGATTTTTATGAGGTTCTCAGACCCCCAAACATCCAGGATCTAAAAGTGATTCTTAATAGCAATAATATTGCTATTGATATTGATCGAGAATAGTAGATCCCCTCCCCCACCTACAGCGAGGATGGCAGCAGGGCTGGGGAGCTGTGTGGCCCTCACTTGTGGCGTCTCACGATAGCCGGTCAGATCTTTATCTTCAGCTCCCAGTGAGGAAGCTGAGGCACTAACAGGAAGGTGCCCCACTCCCTGCAACGAGGTGGGCCAGCCTTCCCCAGCCCCTACCGTGTGACCTCCCCCAGACTCCTCCCCTTGGCCGTGCCCTGGGGTCTGACTGCAGCCTGACACCCATCCCCTCTGTTGTCCTGCCCTCCCGCCTCACCTCTCAACGGATCCCTGGGACAGCCAGGCCCTTACATGACGCTGCCCAGCCCATGTGCCCATCTGCTCCCCATTTTACCCTGTCCCTCCGCCTGCCCGACTCCTCTGAACTGTCTGGTCAGGATGTCCTCTGCCAAGGCTGTGGGGGTGTGGGTGGCCGCCAGGCAGGTTATCCTCCTCCCCAGCCTGTTTTCACCTCTGGGTCCCAGGTGGAGGGTGAGGAGTTGTGAGGAGGGGCAGGCCCTGCACCTGCTGGCTTGATGGGCACTTGGCATTCGGGGCACCATCAGCTCCTGTGTGGTCCTGGTGCTTGCAAGCTCCATGCTCCCTTCCAGGTGACCCTGGGAAACCCTCGACCCCTGGCTCTGTCACCTGGGAAATGGCTTCTTGTCCTGCTTGTCTGATTACCGCTGACACGTTCATTGGCTGGTTGATTGGTTCTGCCATGAACCCAGTGAAGCTGTGGGCGAGCACCCCCATCACAGTCCCTGCCCCTGAGAGTGGCTGGTGGGACCTCATGTCACTGACACGCCAGGGCCTACCCCCAGAGCACAGGGCAGGTTTGGGGGTTCATGGGTATGGAGAGGCCCTCCCTGCCTGCCCAGGAGGCTGGCATTGAGTCTGAGCATATTGACAGGAGGTGTCTGACTTCCTAGAAAGGTCGGTGTCCTGAACTTAAGAGAAGTCTCTTCAGGGGGTACCAGGAACAGGTTCAGGTCCTTGCCTTAGAGTGGGAAGATGGGCACTGAAACCTTGGGGCGTGGCAGAGCTGGCCTCCCCAGGGACAGGGTGACTCCTGAGAGCCCTGCCCTCTGTCCTGGGCCTCTCCCTGACTGTGTCCCCCCCACCCACAGTGCCTGGCCGCTGGCTCCATCATCATGAACCGGGAGCTTGAGAGCATGGCCATGCGCCCGCTGGCCAAGGAGCTGACCCGCAGCCTGGAGGATGTACGGGGTGCCCTACGCGACCAGGCGCTACGGGACCTCAACACCTACACGGAGAAGATGAGGGAGGCGCTGAGGCACTTCGACGTCTTGTTTGCAGAGTTTGAGCTGAGGTGACTGAGGGCTGCCTGCGTGGGCCATCAACTTGGGGGGCCCGGCCTTTGCCTTGTGAGTGGAGGGGTGGTGTCAGCTGTCAGGAGCTCACTCTGATATTTCAAGCTAGAAAATTCTGCAGAGGGAGGAGCTAGGCCAGCCCAGGGCCCACGGGGCTAGACATGTCCACAGACGTGACAGCGCTCGCAGTAGATGAGATAAAGAGGAGGCAGCATCGTGTCCACGGTGGTCCCAGTTAGTAAAAATTGTTCATCCTGTCATCTGTCAAACTCTAGGAGGAAACCTACCACCACGTTAAAGCCTGTGCTTTCTAGGAAGTGAGAGCAGGGACAACAGACTTTCAATTTCTTCTGTCTTCCCAGATTTGCTAAATAAGCTTTCATAAGAAAAAATCAGTTAGTGATTTAGAAGGAAAGAAAATGTTCTTGGGCTGGGTGTGGTGACTCATGCCTGTAATCCTAGCACTCTGGGAGGCTGAGGTGGGAGGATCACTTGAAGCCAGGAGTTCGAGACCTGCCTGAGCAACAGCAAGACCTCCGTCTCTACTAAAAATAGAAAAATTAGCTGGGCGTGGTGGCATATGCCTGTAGTCCCAGCTACTCGGGAGGCTGAGGCAGGAGGATCACTTGAGCCCAGGAGTTGGAGGTTGCAGTGAGCTAGGATGAAGCCACGGAACTCTAGCCAGGGCAACAGAGCCAGACTCTGTCTCAAAAAAAAAAAAAAAAACAAAAAAAACCCACAAAAAGAAAATGTTCTCATCGGGGCATGGTTGGACAAACCTTAACATCCTTGTAGCCACCCAGCCAGCCTCCTATGAGTGCCTTTGCGGCCTGGGCTGGCTTCCAGGGCTACCGAGGTGCCCACAACATGACGTTGCCCATGCAGGGCTCACGGGGTGTTCACCTGTTCAGCCACCCAGGCACGCATGCATTCATTCATTCCTTCACTCACTTGCTGATAAGGCCAGTGCTGCCATGGGAGACAGTCCCTGTACACAGGCAGCGACAGTTCCAGGGCTGTCAGGGCTGACGGGGTAGGGCAATGGGGCCTGAGGAGGCCCTGGACTGGGCCTTCCCTGGCATGAACTTTGATTTAAAATAGTTGTAAAGCTGGGAGTTGTGCATTTATGAAACCATAGAAATGGGGCAGTGTTGCAGTTTTAATTTAACACACACTTGATTTGGAGAGGCCCACAGTGGCCCGGGGGCAGCGTTAACCTTCCTCGCTGTGTTTGCAGCTATGTCTCTGCCATGGTGCCGGTGAAGTCTCCCAGGGAGTACTACGTGCAGCAGGAGGTCATCGTGCTGTTCTGTGAGACGGTGGAGAGGTGAGGACAGGAGGGCCAGAGTGGGGTGTCCGCGAGTCCCTGATCCTTTCTGTTGATCCAGGCCTGGGGAAGTGCAGCTCATCCAGGGCATGCCCAGGTGGGAAGGCATCAGCCCACGCTTCAGCACTGCATGCGCTTCCCCTCCCTGCTGGGCGGAGCCGGGAGGCCGCCCTCCTCCCCTCTGCCCGCCCCTTCCTCCACCTCATGGTAACTTTTCTCTTGGTGCAAAGAGTAGATCCTGCAGGCGAAGTCATGATTCAGAGGAGGAGAGCTGGCTGGGAGGATCAGTAATGGTGGAGGGGACATCCAAACCTCCTTGCCTCCCCCTCCTCCCTCACCTCCTCACTCCTCACCTCCTCACTCCTCATCTCTTCTTCGCTCCTCACCTCTTCACTCCTCACCTCCTCAGTGCTCAATCCTCACTCCTTATGTCCTCATTCCTCACTCCTCACCTCCTCACTCCTCGTCTCTTCTTCGCTCCTCACCTCTTCACTCCTCACCTCTTCACTCCTCACCTCCTCAGTGCTCAATCCTCACTCCTTATCTCCTCACTCCTCACCTCCTCACTCCTCACCTCTTTAGTCCTCACCTCTTCTCTCACTTCTTCTCTTCTCACCTTCTCACTCCTCACCCCTCACCTCCTCACCTCCTCACTCCTCACCTCCTCATCTCCTCACTTCTCCCCTCCTCACTTCTCCCCTCCTCACCTCTTCACTCCACACCTCCTCACTCCTCACCTCCTCACTTCTCACCTCCTCACTTCTCACCTCTTCACTCCTCATATCCTCACTCCTCACCCCTCACCTCTTCATCTCCTCATCTCCTCTCATCTCCTCCCTCTTTACCTCCTCATCTCCTCATCCCCTCACCACCTTACCTCCTCACTTTCTCACTCCTCTCTCCTCATCTCTGACTTTACTTACCTCCTTAATTCTATAGGCCAGGATGGGGTTCTTGCTGGGTTTCATGTGTGCTGAACAAGGTTTTGTGTGGGTGAATCATCAGTATTCTTATCCGGCCTTTTACAGTTGTCAAAGGCACATTTTCTGAATGGATTTGGGGGTTAAGATTTAACCTAGAATGTTTCTGTGATTTGACTAGTGTTATGGTGTTAGGTATGTTTTGGAATTGCTTCATATTGTATCATAAGTTTGTTATTTTTAAAAGATGGATTATTCACTGTTGATGCTTTGAGAGATATTTCAAATAAGATGCCTGAAAAAACTTTTATTTTGAAAATTCATTATGTCAACAGGCCTGCTCATCAGGTGTAGAAAGAGGCCCCTTTGTATATGCCCAGGGAATGGAAATACATCCAGTTTCTCAGGGAAGTGTTAAATTATTTGGGGTAGTATTTTTGTTCCATGTTTATTCTTGACACTTGAGTTGTTTCAATTTCCTGGTTAAGCAAAGCTGTTGACTGAATTATTTTTCTTATTTTGTTGGACGTCACAGCTGTCCCACTCATTTTACCCACCCCCTGCTTCCTGGGACAGAGGCGGGGCAGGCAGACGGAGAGCTGGGCAGGCTGAGCTTCAGGGTGTGGGTGTCCCCGCAGCATTGGCCCTCTGGATGATCAGCGCTACCCTCTGGACGTGTCTGCTAAGCGCGGCTGCAGGCGCAGCGTGAGCATGCTGCCCCTGCCCAGCTCCCGTCCGACCCGAGGATGTGGGTGGGCCAGCCCCGCCCCGCTTACTCTCTCCCCCTTGGACAGGGCCCTGGACTTCGGGTACCTGACCCAAGACATGATTGATGACTACGAGCCGGCCCTCATGTTCACCATCCCGAGGCTGGCCATCGTGTGGTGAGTGCCCCTCCCGCTGGGACAACAGTCAAGTCTGGCACCAGGTCCCCACTGGGTGTTGGTGCGTGGTACTCACACCCGGACAGGCGCTGCTCAGCTGCCCAGATTGGGTGCCAGCAGGCCTGCCGTCGGCCCTCGGCAGGTGAGGACCCAGGCGTTCTGAGTACCTCCTATGTAGCTCGTCGGCAAGGGAGGGGCCTCCCGCGATAAATAGTGCAGGTGGCCAAGCACCTGCCACTGGACAAGTGAGGTGGACAGCAGCTTATTAGTCACACAGACTCGTAGCCATGCAGGACCACATGGAGTATACTCGGGAACAGAGCGATGGAGCAGGGGCTTTGTGAGGCAGGCTTTGTAGTAACAAGAGGAGGAGTGCCCCTGGCTCCTGCAGGAGGATGTGATTGATCTGTCTGAATACTTTTGAGGGCTGGCAAGGAGGTGGAACCCATTAGGTTGAAGACCAGGTGTGATGCAGCTGGTCTGGCTGGTGGTGAGGGCATTATCTGAGAGAGGGAGGAACTCACGGGTAGGCTTTGGGGCCTTGTGGGGCTCAAAGACGTCAAGACATGGAATTTTAGGCCTTAAATACACCGAGGTGGGCAGTGCTGGGGCACTTGCAAAGCATCTCTGAGCTTCTGGGACCAAGGTCAGAGCCCAGGTGTTTGGGGGCTTGGTTCACTGCCCTGCAGGCATAGCCTGAATCCAGACAGGGACTCCTCCTTCCCTCCTGCCAGGCGGGTGGCCACAGAGGGAGGAGGGGGAATGAATGGGCCCAGTGGGCTTGCAGCTGGGAGGTGAACCAGAGGCTGCTGGCCTGCAGATGTGGAGCTGGGCAGGTGTGGGGAATGGGGAGTCCTCGGAATGGGTGCCTGTTGGAGATGTAAAGTGGCTGGGGGCAGTGTGGGGTGGGCCCAGAGGCCAGGACTGGCCCGGGCTCAGGCCATGGAGAGGCCCTGCTGAGGGTGAGGGGAGGAACCTGGAGCACTGGCACACGTAGCAGTGTGCTGGGGCAAGCACAGACCCCCCCATGGGAAATGGGGTGCAGCGGTGGGAGTGTGGGGCAGTGGCAGTGCCTCGGGACGGGGCCAGCCTCCTGGGCCCGCAGACGACAAGGGTGTTTTCTTCAACTGCAGAGATAAGTTGAGTACCAGGCAGGAGTCCGGAGCCTCGGGACATGGTGAGGGAGTCCAGACCCTGCTCTGGGCCTGGCAGTCTGCTCCCCTGTGTCCCAGAGCAGCCTTGAGGTATGGGGGTGCCTCCAGGGTATCTCTAGATGCCATCTGGCCCAGGCCTTCTCCAGAGGCCCCCCAATGACTCTGTACCAGCCTCGCTCCTTTTGTCGTCTTCCCTCTTTACTCAGTGCTGGCTCCTCTCAGAGTCAGCAAACAGAGGAGCGGGACTGGGTCGCATCACACCAGAGAGGAGACACTCTGAAATCCTCATCGTCATTAGGGTTTGGGAATTTCCCCTGGCCTGGAGATGTACGAGTTGGAGGACAGGATGTCCTCAGTGGCCAGCGTAAAGGTGGCTTGGAGGAGCGCGTCCTGGCATACAGAGCCCCGCTCGGTGGGCCGTAGGATTTTGTGATGTTGTTTTCTTTCCAGGCAGTGTCTCTCTGTGGCCAAACTCACTTTGAATAAGATGCTGGGCATTTGGTGTCCTAACTCTTCCTTTTGTTTAAAAAACAAAACAGCAAAGCTGTCATGAGTCAGGGCCTTATGTTGGCCGGCAGGGGTGATGGTCCGTGAACCTCCCCTTCAAGGGCAGGTGTCCCCTTCGTCCCAGCACCACTTGCAGGTCTGAGGTTTGGACACTGCCTTCAGGAAACACCAAAAACCCCGATCTTCTTTTTAAAAATTTCCTGCAAGTGCTGCAAAGTGTCCAGTCAGCACGTAGTTGCTCATGTGCTTATCCGTGCCTTGTTCCTGGCCGATTTCCCCGGAAAGTTCCATCCCAGGGAGGCAGATTCCCCCCAGGCAGGGCCAGAGGGAGGTTCTTCCAAAGCTCCTGGGAAGCTGAGGCCCCGAGGCAGCACGCCAGCTTCAGAGTAAAAGTGACCCCCGGCTCTCTGTGATTCTGGACTTCCATTCCCGTGTTCGCTCAGTTCTCTGTCTGTCCACCTCTTGGTCCACCTGCTGGTGGCTGAGCCTTTGCTCCTCCTGCAGGTCCGTCCGGGTCTACGGTGCCCGGAAGCCCTCAACCTGGGAGGCAGAGTGAGGCTGCTAGCAGGGGCTTTGTCCCCAGGCTCCCTTCCTGGAGGCAGTGGTTTGGGATACCCTCGGCCTCAGGCTGGAGGGGGGCCTGGAAAGGAAGTTGGGGGATCCCACATGATGAGAAGGGCTCAGAGTGTAGGAAGGAGGAGGGGAGCAGGTCTGGCTCTGGGGGATTGTGAGGTGCACAAGGCTGTCACTGGAACCCGCCGTCCCAAAGCTGCTGGAGGATCCACAGCCCAGTGCTGATGGCCCCCCTCTTGGTCCTCGTTGTCCACAGCGGCCACCATGGGCTGACAGGCAGAGGCCACAGCTGCCCAGGATGGGGCCCAGGACTTGCTCTTTCCTGTATTCACTCAGGAGCATGTATTGAGTGACTGCTGTATACCAAGCCTATGCTTATCCCAGGGATGCTGCAGTGCCCGTGGGGCAGATGGACAGGTGGGCAGATAAGCAATTGCTGTGGAGTGTTCTGGGTGCTGGGGGCATGCTAAGTCAGCACCCCCCTGGGGTGGACAGGAGCTTGAGGTGTAGGGTGGGGCCTCTAGGGCAGCTGGCCTGAAGCAAACCTCCTGAAACCGGGGTTGGGGAGCCAGGCCGGCACTGGCAGCTGCAGGGCTGGAGCTAGGACGGGTGACTCAAAGGGTAATTTTGCAGAATTTTTTTTTTTTTAAGTTGAAGAAGTCCTTTTTATTTTATTTGATTTGATTTCAGCATATTATGGGGGTACAGATGTTTAGGTTACATATGTTGCCCTTACCCTCCCTCCCCGCCCCAAATCAGAGCTTCAAGCGTGTCCATCCCCAGGATGGTGCACATTGCACTCTTTGTGTATGCA
>NW_012154863.1:508487-585916 GCF_000956105.1 Propithecus coquereli | reverse complement strand
CACTTGGGTTGTTTCCACATCTTTGCAATTGTGAATTGTGCTGCTATAAACATTTGGGTGCAAGTGTCTTTTTCATAGTGTCTTTTGTTCTTTTGGGTAGATGCCCAGTAATGGGATATTGCTGGATCAAATGGTAATTCTACTTGTATCTCTTTAAGGTATCTCCATATTGTTTTCCACAGAGGTTGCCCTAGTTTGCAGTCCCACCAGCAGTGTATGAGTGTTCCTATCTCTACGCATCCACGCCAACATTTATTGTTTTGGGATTTTGATAAAGGCCAGTCTCACTGGAGATAAATGATATCTCATGTGGTTTTGATTTGCATTTCCCTGATGATTAGAGATGTTGAACATTTTTCCATATGTTTTTTGGCCATTATTCTGTCTTCTTTTGAAAAGTTTCTGCTCATGTCCCTTGCCCACTTTTTGATAGGGTCGTTTGATTTCTTCTCGCTGATTTTCCGGAGTTCTAAGTAGATTCCAGTTATCAGCCCTCTATCGGAATTGGAGACCCAGGCAGGCTGCATTCCTGGGACCCCACCCTCACAGGATCGTGTCTGTGTGATATGGGTGTCCCGGGACCCCCGGGTGACCCCCTGGGAGCACTCAGCAGAGGGTGTGGGGAGCAGAGCATGGAGCTTCTCTGTGGCCCCTCCCCTTTAATCCCCTCTTGCAGGACCCCCCAGAATCCCCCCAGGAAACAGTGTCACAGAACACTGACCATGTATGCCAGCACTCTCTGTGTGCCAGGCCCCCATGGCTTTGAGGGGCTCCCAGAGACAAGGCACTGCTCAGGCCAGCAGCTGGAGGTGGCAGGACCAGGTCCAGCCGATGAGTCAGAGCTGGCGTTTGGCCTGTGACAAAAGCAGCAGAAAACTCTAGTTGTGAGGCCACAGGGAGGCCTGCCCAGGCAGGAGCAGCAGTTGGCTGAGGCCTGGGGGCCTGAAGAGGCTGGCGAGTTTGGCCCTCTCCCACTGGCCAGTGGGGACAGAGCCGGAGTGACTCTGATGTCCCTCGCCCCTGGTGGCCACCTGTGTTCTGGGGGCAGTGTCTCCACCAGGTTCAGACTCCTCCACAACCTGGTTGTACTTTTAGGACTTCCCAGTCCCCATCAGCGTGGACATGGTCATTGGTGCTGGCCCAGGACCCCACCCGGCCCTGTCATCCACCAGGAGGGCAAGGATATTCACATTCCTTATCCACCAATGTGCCCTTAGTGCCTGGCATGTGGTAGCACAGTGGACCTTTGCAGAATTTTGTTGAGTTGATCTGACAGGGCATAAACATGTATTATGTTTACAAAGATTATCCATGTAGTATTACTTGTAATTATAAAAATTTGAGGGAGGATGGATGTCCAAAATTAAGGGATTGATTTAAAATGATGCTCTAGCCATTTAAATAATGTTGGAGAAAAATTCCTAATGCCATGCAAAAACATCCCCAGTGTATGAAGTATGAAAATTATCAAATAGGATGTCTCTGTTTTATAAAATTTCTTACTATGATAGGTAAAACTTTTGTAAATGAAATCAAAGCAATAAATGTTCTTTTTTCTTGTGGTAAAATATACAAAACAAAAACCTACCATTTAAACCCTTTCTCGAGTGCACAGTTCCGTGGCATTCAGTACATTCGCATTGCTACGCAACCATCACCACCACCATCTCTTTTCCATCATCCCAAACTGAAACTCTGTCCCCATTACACAAGAAATTCCCTTTCTCCCCTTTGTTCAATTCTGTTTATTGGTTTTTCTCACTGAACTGGATGTGTTAGACAAGAAGACTGCACTCCGATCCTGCCAATAAGACCCCATCTTGTTTGCAGAGAGAGAAATTCCAGTAGTATCCATTTAAGCAACAAGCCCGTGTGGCCCTCACCTGGCTCAGATGAAGAAGATAGGGGACAGGTGGCACATTCATGGGTGGACGCTTCCTGGGCACCTGAGACATGCCCAAGTGGTCTGGCCCCGAGAGACCTAGGGAGGCATCCAGAGAAGGATCCTCTGGGGATGAGTGCTCTCAAGGAGCGATGGGTCCATATGTGGATGATTGAGGTGCACTCAGAGCTGGGTAGGCCGGACAGTGTGCGGTGGGGCTGCCAAGGGGAGAACGTGGTTGGCCTGTGGACAGGGGTCTGCCGGAGGTTGGCATCCAAGCAGTCTTGTCCTCTAGCAGGCATTGAGCTGGATGCTGGGATGGGCACAGTGAGGAGAGCCAGCCTCAGCCATATAGGAGTCCTGGGGAGGGAGGCCTCTTGAGGTGTGGCGGCACCCTGGAGAGAGGGTTAGTCCTGCCTAGGGGGCGATGGGAAGCTGCTTCCCGCCTTGAAGTGGGACAGAGCATTGGCCAGACTGCAGGGAGGCAACCCATGTGGGACCTCAGTTCTCACCTCCAGCTCTGATGTGCTTTGGGAGTAGACGGTTTCAGGTCTAATTCTCATAAACCTCTACAGATGAATTAAACCACAAACCCAGTTTTTCCATTTTCAAGAAGGCAGATTTTAGTAACAAATCTCGAGGCTAATTTATCTGATTGCAACATTGTTGTGCACAGATGTATTTCTATGATTATTTTATGATACTCCAATGAACATAAGCTAATCAACTTGAAAAGATAAAGTCTAGGTATAATTTGGTATAATTTTCATTGCCTTTTTCTAAACTTTAAGATTCACTCACAAGAGGCAAAGCATGAGCCGGCGACTGTGCTGGGCACGGCGATGCGTGGGTGGCCCCAGCGGCCCTGCGTCTCATCTCGGGTGTCTGAGTGGGGAGGTCCCAGGCTTGCCCACAGGGCCATGGGGCCTAACTACACCGGCTTTTGTGTCTCAAATGCAGTGGCCTCGTGGTCTATGCAGATGGACCCCTGAACTTGGACCGCAAAGTGGAAGACATGTCTGAGCTGTTCCGGCCCTTCCACACGTTGCTACGGAAAATAAGGTGGGGGAGAGGTGGGGGGGTGGGGGAAGAGAGGGGGAGGGGTAGGGGAGGGAAAGAGGGAGGGGTGCCATCAAGTGTTCAGCCACTGCCAAGTCTTCCTCCTTCCCGTGAGGAAGGGCCAGCTGGTAATATTCTTCGTGGTTGTAAATGGCCCCATGGTGGTCAAACCCAGTCTGGCTTTTGCCATCCGAGGATCATGTGGGTTTGGGAGCTCTTTTGTGTGGAGCTTTGGGGAGTGGTAAACCTCACAGTTCCTTACAATTATGTACCCTTTGTTCACCAAAAGCCCTGGAGTTTACCTCTATCAGTGGTGCTCATACTTTGGTCTTTTTCTTTAATTATTCATATGTGTTTTGTGTCATCGCATTGGAGCCCCTTTTAAACCTCCACACCTTTCTTCCTGTGGACGAAGGGCTTTGCTGGGTAGCCTCTCTGCACAGACAGAGCCCTGTTGTGGCCACCTGGAGGGTGGGGCAGTGTGAGGCTGTGGCTTATGTCCTCCAAGCGGCTCCCTGGCCCCATAGCCTTGGACCCCTGGGTGTGTCCTTTGGGGACCCAGAGAGCACATAACTCTGCCCAATGTGGAGCCAGAGGTGCTGCTAGTCCAGTGGAAAGTGAACCAGAATAGGGTCTTGAGCTCCCGGGACCTTGGCAGCGTGGTTAGGGCTGGGGCACTTGATTCAACCTGTGGTCCATCTGGTGGGGTCTGTTGGTGCTTCCCTCTCACTCTGGGAGTCATGACCCCAGGTCCCAGAGGCCATAGTCCCACCCTCCCTGGGTGACATCTGGAAGAGGAGAGGGGAGGGATGACTCAGGGCCGCAGGAAGGCACAGGGCGTCTTGGGCAGATGGGGGTCTTATAGGGAAGGATGGGTGGGGCGGGTGGGTACTGGGGCCAAGGGCAAGGGAAGGGAGCCACATGGGATGGTGGGGGGCTGGGAGAGGGCCCAGGCCACATGTGGTGGTCCCAGCAGGCTTGCCACCTGCAGCAGTGGAGAGAAAGGTGGGAGCTGAGCAGGCTTGGAGGCAGAATATTCTGCAGGTGCAGCCAGAGAGGTGGGATTGCGGAGACTGCAGGCTGGGTGTGGGAAGCGAGTCCTATGGTGTCAGAAGTCAGGAGCTTTCTCCATCAAGGATGAGCAATTTAAAATCCCCAGACCCTGTTAAATATCATTCGTCACATATTATCCCCAAAAGCCGGCATAGATGGAACGAGACTCTGCAGCCCGCCCTGGGGCCCTGACTCAGGGAAACTTCAAGCGCGGATGGGGGGCAGGGACCCAGGAGTGCAGTCCCAGACCAGCCCTGCCTGCCACCCTGAGGAATTGGAATGACTACATGTGCTCCCCCAACATGGAAAGCAGTGAGGCTCTACAGGTGAGCCTGAGGCTCCTCCAAAGATGGGTTCAGGAACTTACTTATCCACTGTTGTCCACTGTGGTCCGGTGTTTACAAACAGAGCTTCAGAAATGCAGCCTTCACTGCAGGGTCATACGCTACCTCTGGGAAAGAAAAGCCGGAAAGAGATATCTAAATAGAGTACTTAAAAATGAACTTCAACGGAGGCCAGGAGTTGGAGGCCACTCTGAGCAACAGAGTGAGACCCTGTTTCTACAAAAAATAGAAAAATTAGCCAGGCCTGGTGGCATGCGCCTGTAGTCTCAGTTACTCAGGAGGCTGCAGTGAGCTATGATTGCGCCACTGCTCTCCAGCCTGGGTGACAGAGCAAGACCCTGTCTCTAAAAAATGAAAAAAATGAACCTGGAGTCAGTTGTAAAATAATTGACGAATATGGTGAATTTTGTGAGTGGATATTTTAATAAATGAGTGCTATTAAATATAGGTAGACATAACCGGGCAACTTCACATCTTTTCACAAAATGTGGGCAAGACTTCTGCTTTGGGACAGACAGGATGCCTCAGGTCTCAGCAGGGCAATTCTCCAGCCACAACAATGAGAAAAAAACTGGATAAATTTGAAAAATCTTGTGTTTAAAGGTAACTGGACTGCAGAAGTGAGGATTGGATGAACCAAAATTCCAGAGAGGGGAGAGCGTCTCGGAGGTGAGCTGGCTGTCTCTGTAGCTGTTTTTGCCCAGAGAGCATTCGATGATTCCAGGCTTGCTCAGGGCTCAGGCTTCCCAGGCAGAGACTCTCCACTGAGGGAAAGAGGACCTAATGGTAAGAGGCTGGTGGAACATGTCAGAAACTTGGAGCATTTAAGCAGCATGCCTACTGGGTTCTGGGGAGGCAGGGAATCCAGGCAGAACACTCCTAAACAGCATGGAGAGGCTTCCTGCAGTTCCGGGGTGCTTATGAGACAAACATGCCTCAAGCACACTGCCAGTCACCCCACGAAACATTTGTCGGATTTTGAAGCTACATTGGGCAGGGGGGCTGGAGGCTGAGCCCCCAGTCTCTAAACTGCAGTAATTAGACTGAAGCTGGAGCCTAGCCCAACCTGCTCGATTTCTGAAGGGAATGTGATAATGGACCCTCGCATCATCTGCCTAACAGAAGAAAGGGGAAATCCCCTCTGGGGGCAGAAAGCATCATCTGTAACCTCTTTGATTCTTTTACATCCAGTGTCTGTCATATAATCAAAAATTGCTAAAAATGTAAAGAAGCAAGAAAATATGATTGATAGTTAAGAGAAGAGTAAGAAAATTGATATAGACTGCCGATGATCCCCATATTAAGCACAAGGACTTGAACACAATTGTTATTAATATGTTAAAGGAAATAGAAAGATAAAAGGACAGATTAAACAGAGAATTGGAATGTATAAAAAAAGAAACAAAGGACACTCTAGAGCTAAGAAATTTCACAATCTGAAAATAAGGACACAGTAGATGGGTTAATAGCAGATTGGACCAAGCAGAGCACAGAAGTAGTGAACTTGAGGACAGCTCAATAGAAGAGACCCAACTGAAGCACAGAGAGAAAATGAATGGGAAAAACAAACAAGTAATAACAACAGCAACAAAAACCAGAACAGAACGTAAGATGCATGTGCAGCATACTCAAAAGGTCAAACTTACATAATTGGAGTCCCAGAAGGAGAGAACAAAAAGAATGGGCAAAGCAATATTCAAAAAAGTCATGGCCAAGAATTTTCCAAATTTCTAAAAGATGAAAAATCTCTACGCACAGATTCAGCAGGCTCAAGAAAACTACAAGAAAGATAAACACAAAACATACCTAGGTGTACCATAGTGAAATTGATAAAAACAAAGAAAAAATCTTAAAAGCAGCAAGAGAAAAAGGACATACTACTTTGAAAGGAATATAAGATAGACAGCTGTCTTCTTAAAAAGCAAACAAAAACAATGGAAACCAGCAGGCAATGAAATATGTTTAAAGTGATGAAAGAAAATAGCTGCCAACCAGAATTTTATAACCAGCAAATATATCCTTCAGAAGTGAAGGTGATATTTCACCTTCGTGAATTATTACAATGAATTATTTTGAAACACAGAGCTGAAGGAATTTGTTATCAGCAGCATGCACATAAAGAAAAACTAACTGGAGTTCTTCATGAAAAAGAAAAAGTAATCTTGGATGGAAATGTGAAAATGCAAGAGAAACTAAAAAACATGATGTGGATTAATGTAAATGAATGCTAACTGTACAAAACAATAATTGTAATGTCTTGTAGAATTTAACTTATACATAGCACTAAATGCATGATAGAAGAATCAGAAAAAACCGAAAGAGGGTAAATGGAATTTAAAGTTTGAAATGTTCTAGCAGTATTGAAGAAGAATTTGATAAAATATATTAGACTGTGATAAATCAAGGATGCTTGTTATAATATTAGTATAAAACTAAAATAATAGTTAAAGATGGAGGGAAAGAAGAACATGAAAGAAATGGACCAAATAGAAAAAAAATAAGAAGGTAGATGCAACCCAACTATGTCAGTAATTGCATTAAATGCAAATGGACTACGTATTCCAAGTATAAAACTAAGATTACCAGGCTGGGTTAAAACAACAACTATGGCTGGGCGCGGTGGCTCACGCCTGTAATCCTAGCACTTTGGGAGGCCGAGGCGGGTGGATCGCTCAGGGTCAGGAGTTCGAGACCAGCCTGAGCAAGAGCAAGACCCTGTCTCTACTAAAAAATAGAAAGAAATGATCTGGACAACTAAAAATATATATAGAAAAAATTATCCGGGCATGTAGCACATGCCTGTAGTCCCAGCTACTCGGGAGGCTGAGGCAGAAGGATTGCTTGAGCCCAGGAGTTTGAGGTTTCTGTGAGCGAGGCACTCGCTCTAGCCTGGGCAACAGAGCAAGACTCTGTCTCAAAAACCAAAAAAGAATGGAAAGGGGGCAGCACTACAGACCTTACAGACATCAAAATGATAGTAAGAGGACACTATAAACAACTTTATATCAATAAATTTGACAATTTGAATGAAATGGACAAATTCCTCAATAAAGCAATTAATCAAAGCTGACAGAAGAAATGGAAAATTTTTTTGGTCTAAGGTCTATTAAAAAAATTTAAACCATTATTAATTAATTATATTTTTAGAGACAGGGTCTAGCTCTGTCACTCAGGCTGGAGTGCAGTGGCACAATCATAGCTCACTGTAGCCTCAAATTCCTTGGCTCAAGCAATCCTCCCACCTCAGCTTTCAAAGTAGCTGGGACTACAGGTGCATGCCACCACACCTGGCTAATTTTTTTTTTAAATTTTTTTGTAGAGATGAGATCTCACTGTGTTGCCCAGGCTGGTCTCGAACTCCTGGCCTCATGTGGCATCCCCAAATGCTGGGATTGCAGGTGTGAGCCACCACGCCTGCCTTGAAACCATTATTTAAAACATTTCCACAAAGAAAATATCAGGCACGGATGACTTTCCTTATGTATTCTTCTAAACATTTAAGGAAGAAATAAAACTAATCTTAGACAACTTCTTCCAGAGAATAGGAAAAGAGACATTTTCTAACTCTTTTTTTAAAATGAGAGTATAATTTTGGCACTAAAACCTGATCAGGATATTACAAGAAACAACAACTACAGAAACAATCTCTCGTCAACATTGATGCAAATACTCTTAAGAAGATACTGACAAATAAAATTCAACCATATATAAATAGGATAATATATTATGGCCAAGAGAAATTTATTACAGGTGTGTAAGATTGGTTTAACATTTGAAAACCAAATCCATGTTTGCCGCATTAATTTTTTTCTTTTTTTGCAATTTATTTAAAAAATTTTAATTATGGGCACATAATAGTTTGTATGTATTTATAGGGTACATATGATACAGGCATATAATGTGAATTAATCAAATAAGAATAATTGAGGTATCCATCACTTCAGGCATTTATCATTTCTTTGTCTTAGGAACATTCCAGTTCCACTCTTGTAATTATTTAAAGTATATCCTAACTTATTGTTGATTATAGTCACTTTGTTGTGCTATCAAATATTACTCATTCTATCTAACGATTTAAATATATTTTTGCACCCAATAACCATCCCCACTTTATCCCCCACTCCCAGCTACCTTTCCTAGCCTCTGGTGACCATTATTCTACTATTCGTCTCCATGAAATCAATTTTTTTTTTTCTTTTTTGAGACAGAGTCTCGCTTTGTTGCCTGGGCTAGAGGGAGTGCCGTGGCCTCAGCCTAGCTCACAGCAACCTCAAACTCCTGGGCTCAAGCAATCCTACTGCCTCAGCCTCCCAAGTAACTGAGACCACAGGCATGCGCCACCATGCCCAGCTAATTTTTTCTATATATTTTTATTAGTCCAGCTAATTTCTTTCTATTTTTAGTAGAGACGGGGTCTTGCTCTTGCTCAGGCTGATCTCGAACTCCTGAGCTCAAACGATGCGCCTGCCTCAGCCTCCCAGAGTGCTAGGATTACAGGCGTGAGCCCCCGTGCCCGGCCCATGAGATCAATTTTTAAAAATATTTAGCTCTCACATAGGGGTGAGATCATGTGAGATTTGTCTTTCTGTGCTTGGCATATTTCACTTACATGACGTTCTCCAATTGCATCCATATTGCTGCAAAGGCAGGATTTCATTCTTTTTTATGGCTATATAATATTACATTGTATATAGATACCACAATTTCTTTATCCATTCATCTGTTGATGGACACTTATGTCGATTCCTTATCTTGGCTATTGTGAATAGTGCTGCAATAGATATGAGAGTGCAGATATTTTTTCGATATACCGAATCCCCTCCTTTCGATATATACCCAGCAGTGCGATTTCAGGGTCATATGGTAGTTCTCTTTTTAGCTTTTGGAAGAACCACCATACTGTTCTCCATAGTGGTTGCACTAATTTACATTCCCACCAACAGTGTACGAGGGTTCCCCTTTCTCCACATCCTCACCAGCATTCATTATTGTCTGTCTTTTTGATAAAAGCCATTTTAACTGGGGTGATATAATATCTCATTTTAATTTTGATTTACATTTCTCTGATGAATAATAGTGTTGATCATTTTTCATATGCCTGTTGGCCATTTGTATGTTTTCCTTTGAGAAATGTCTATTCAGATCTTTTGCCCATTTTGTAATTAGATTATTTGATTTTTTTCCTATTGAGTTGGTGGAGCTCTTTATGTATTCTAGTTATTAATCCCTTGTCAGAGTGGTAGTTTGCAGATATTTTCTCCCATTCTGTGGGTTGTCTCTTCACTTTGTTGATTGTTTTCTTTGTTATGCAGAAGTTTTTTAGCTTGGTGTGATCCCATTTGTCCAATTTTGCTTTGGTTACCTTTGCTTTGGGGGTATTACTCAAGAAGTCCTTGCCCAGACCAATGTCCTGAAGCATTTCCCCAGTGTTTGTTTTCTTTTTTTTTTTCATAGTTTCATAGTTTCAGGTCTTAGATTTAAGTCTTTAATCCATTTTGATTTGATTTTTGTATATGGCAAGAGATAGGGTCTACTTTCATTCTTCTGCATATGGATATCCAGTTTTCCCAGCACCATTTATTGAAGAGACTATCCTTTCCTCACTGTATATTCTTGGCAACTTTGTTGAAGATAAACTCTATAGATATGTGGATTTATTTCCGGGTTCTCTATTCTGTTACATTCGTCTATATGTCTGATTTTATGCCAGTACTATGCTGTTTTTGGTTACTACAGCTCTGTAATGTAATTTGAAGTCAAGTAATGTGATTCCTCCAGTTTTGTTCTTTTTGCTCAGGATGGCTTTGGCTATTCTGGGTCTTTAGGGTTCCATATAAATTTTAGGATTATTTTTTCTATTTCTGTGAAGAATGTCATTGGTATTTTTATGTGGATTGCATTGAATCTGTAGATTGCTTTGGGTAGTATGGACATTTTAATAATATTGATTCTTCAATCAATGAGCATGAAACATCCTTCCACTTTTTTGTGTGTGTCCTCTTCAAATTCTTTCATCAATGTTTTGTAGTTTTCATTATAGAGACCTTTCACTTCTTTGGTTAAGTTTATTCCTAGGTATTTTATTTTATTTGTAGCTATTATAAATTAGATTACTTTCTTGGTTTCTTTTTCAGATTGTTTACTGTTGGCGTATAGAAATGCTACAGATTTTTGTATGTTAATTTTGTATCCTGCAACTTTACTGAATTGTTCATCAGTTTTTTTCTGGGGTCTTTAGGTTTCTTTAGATATAAGATCATATCATCTACAAACAAGGATAATTTGAGTTCTTCTTTTTCAATTTAGATGCTCTTTATTTCTTTTTCTTGTCCGATTGCTGTAGCTAGAACTTCCCATACTATGTTGAATAATAGTGGTGAACATGGGCATCCTTGTCTTGTTCCAGATCTTGGAGGAAAGGCTTTCAGTTTTTTCCCTATTCAGTATGATACTAGCTGTAGGTCTGTTCTATGTGGCTTTTATCATGTTGAGGTAAGTTCCTTCTATACCCAGTTTTTTGAGAGTTTTTATGTGAAGGGATGTTGAATTTTATAAAATGCTTTTTCAGCGTCAATTGAAATGATCATATAGTTTTTGTCCTTTGTTGTGTTGATATGATGTCACATTGACTGATTTGTGTATGTTGAAACATGCTTGCATCCCTGGGATGAATCCCACTTGATTATGATGAATAATCTTTTTAATGTGTTGTTGAATTCAGTCTGTTAGTATTTTGTTGAGGATTTTTGCATCTGTGTTCCTCAGAGTTATTGGCCTATAGTTTTCTTTGCCACATTAATTTTTCAAAGAGGAAGAAAAATCATATAATTTTGAAAGATACAGAAAAAGCATTTGAAAAAATTTAACACCTATTTTATGATGAAAACATCTCTTAGCAAACTAGGAATAGAAGGGAATTTCCTTAATCTGATAAAAAGACTTATAGATAGATATAGATACAGATATAGTCTGTGCATATCTATGTGTGTGTATATGTGTGTATATACAACAAATATCCCTCAGATTGTGAACAAGATGAGGGTGTCTACTGTCTACCATCTCCATTTAACATTGTATTGGTGGCCTGCCAACTTCAATAAGGCAAGAATAAAAGGAAAATAAAAATTTATAAAGGAAGGAGGTTTAGTTGGCTCATGATTCTGGAGGCTGGGAGGTCCAAGATCAGGCAGCTGCATCTGGTCAGCTTCTGATGATGGCCTCGTGCTGTGCTATAACGTGGAGGAGAAGTGGAAAGGGATGCAAGCACACACAATGAGACCAAACATGAGAGGCAGCCTCGCTTCATCATAACCTGCTGTTGCAGTAACTAATCCAGTCCCTAGAGAACTAATCCAGTCTCATGAGAAAGATTTTAATCCTCTTAATGACCTAATCACCTCTTAAAGGCACCACCTCTCAATGCCACCACAGTGGGAATGAAATTTCAACATGAGTTTTGATGGGGATGAACCACATCCAAACCATAGCAAATGCCATCTATGATAGTATCAATAAATATCAAATACTTAAGCATAAATCATATTAAAGATGTCTGTGAAAGTTATAAAATGTTATTGACATAAATTTCAAAAGCCCTAATTAGAGAACAATTCCATTCAGGGAGTGGAAAATCTAATATTGTAAAGATATCAGTTATTCTCAAATTAATCTATGAATTCAATGCAATCTCAATCAAAATCCCAGGATGGCTTATTTGTTTGTTTTTTTTTTTTTTTTTTTTTTTGCAGAAATTGACAAACTAATTCTGAAATTCATATGGAAATACAAGGGGCCTGGAATAGCCAAGAAGAAGGAGCAGAACATTATTTATCTACTCTACTCTTCTCTTTCTTTTTTTTTTTTTTTGAGACAGAAACTTACTCTGTCACCTGGGCTACAGTGCAGTGGTATCATCATAGCTCTCTGCAACCTCAATCTCCTGGGCTCAAGCAATCCTCCTGCCTCAGCCTCCCGAGTAGCTAGAACTACAGGCATGTGCCACCATGCCTGGCTAATTTTTCTATTTTCAGTAGAGACAGGGTCTCACTCTTGCTCAGGCTGGTCTCCAACTCCTGAGCTCAAGCAATCCTCCTGCCTTGGCCTCCCAGAGAGCTAGGATTACAGGTGTGAGCCACTGCGCTTGGCCAAAGGATGGACTTCTGACCCATCGAATAGAATAGAAAGTCTAGGAACAGACCAATGCACATGCAGTTGGTCCCTGATTTATGACATTATAGAACAGTGGAGAATGGTTGATTTTTTTCTCAATAAATGGGCTGAGATATCCATATGAGATATCTATTAGTGTCTGGGTCCTACCACAATCATATACAAAAATCAATTCCATGTAGAGTACAGATGTAATTGTGAAAAGTAAAATAATAAAGCTTTTAGAGGAAAAAAATCAAGGAGAACTTGTGATATTGGAGCAAAGATTTCTTAAACAGGGCACAAAAGCACTAACTATAAAGAAAAAATTTGATATATTGGACTTTATTCAAATTAAAAACTTTAGTTCATCAAAAGCACCGGTAAGAGAATGAAAAGGCAAGCTACAGAGTTGGAGAATATATCTGGCAAAGATATATCCAACAGACAACTCAAATCCAAAATATATAAAGAACTCTTATCAATCAATAAGAAAAAGGCAGACAACTCAGTTAAAAATGGGCAAAAGACTTGACCAGGCGCTTCCCATAGAGGATATTTAAGGGCTGGTAAGCATAAAAAGTGGTGCTCAACTTCATTAGTCATCAGGCTAAGGCAATTTAAAGCCACAATAAGATAGCATTACACATTCGCCAGAAAGGATACAGTTAAAAATAGCAGGTATCACGAGGACCTGGGGCAAGCAGACCTGTCAGCAAAGGCTGTGGGCAGGCACAACAGTGGGTCCTGCCCCTGCGTGTGCACTCAGCAGAAAGGCGGAGGTGTTCTTCAACAGAGGTGCCCAGAGGTGGTGGGTCACAGCAGCCAAAACCCATCAGGTGTAGAAGAGATAAATAAATAAACATACTATGATATATTTACACAACGAAAGACTGTGTAGCCATGAGAATGAATGATCTATGACAATGTGCATCATTATGGATGAATCTTATTAAATAGGGTTACCAGACCAAGCATTACAACAACAGCAGAAAGCCTAATTCAATTTGAATTTTAGATAAACGATGAATACTTTCTTTTATCGTAAGTATGTCCAAATGCCCCCCTTTGGGACATACACTAAAAAACTATTCATATGTACACTGAAAAGATACGCATTTATTGTTCATCTGAAATTGAAATTTAACTGGACATCCTGTATTTTATCAGGCGATTCTACACAAATATAATATCAGCAAACAAAGCCTTCTACAAAAAAGTGTAGCCTGCAAGTTCCCATTTCTCCAGAGAATGAAAGCAGGAGAGACCACCTCTGCCCCTGGCGCCGGGATGGTGGTAACACGGGAGTGTGTGAGGGTGCCGGGGGTGCTGGTAGTGTTTTATTTCTTGATCTGGACTCTGGATGCTCTTCACAGGAGTGTATTCATTTGGTGCAAATTCAGCAAGCTGGACAGTTGTGGGAAGCACGCTTTCCTCTCAGTTCCATGATTGCACTGTACTGTTTAATATATGACTCAGACCTCAGGCATGGCCTGAGCTCTTCCCAGTAGAGAGCAACATGCTGTCAGGCTATAGGGCCTGCTCCAGGCTCCTCCTGGTCCTTGTTACTAAATTAACTGCACATTCAGGTCTCAGCTTCAATGCCACGTTCTCTAGGAAACGCCTGCTCAGTCTAAGCCAGGTGTCCTGCTGTGCCCTCCTTTGTCATTATTCATTATTTATGTAGATACTTGTTGGTTATCTGTCTCACGCAACTGGAGGCCCCCAGTGCAAGGACCAGGCCTGCCTTCCTCCTGTGTGTCCTCAGTGCCCAGTGCCTGGCATGTAGCTGGTGCTTGATAGTATTTGTTGAACAAAAGGATTAAAGTCTGTATGTAAACCCACATTTTTTTTCACTTCTTAGAGTTTTTATTAATGCAGTTAACACATCCCTAGGAATCAGGACTTCCTTGTTTTCAACGAGAGGTTCCAGAATCTCATTTTTGGAAAGGAACCATACTAGAATCACAGTCGGCCACCCTGAATACCGTTGTCCCGACCTACAGGACCTGTGTCTCATTTTGTAGTGGAGGAAGCATCCCGGTGCCATGTGATTTGAGTTGCAAGTGTTCAACACATGGTTGCTTTCCTGCTAGTGCAGACTCCAGGGTGCTGTGTCCACTTTTGGCCAAGGAGGCTGGTGTGGCTTTTGGGACTCTCACTCTTGTTTTTTGTCTTGACCCTTGCAGGGACTTGCTGCAGACACTGACCGAGGAGGAGCTGCACACGCTGGAACGGAACCTCTGCATTTCCCAGGATGTGGAGTTCCCCATCCGGGTGGACACACAGGTGCCCACTGCCCTGGCACCTGCCTTTCCTGCACCCCTACCCCCTGAGGAGCCACTCTCAACCAAGGCCAGAAACTCGGAGGCAGAGCTGGCCTGCTCCATGCAGTATGATGACCAGGAGTTGGAGCAGCTCAGCCGCATGGTCCACAGGGCTGGGGACGAGATGTCCTCTCTGCTCTCGCCGCCCAGTGCCTGCCAGTCCCCTGCACATAGGCCCGGAGCCGAGGGCAGCCCCCATAGGGAGGCCTCTCCGGGCAGAGCATGCCTGCAGGTAGGCAGTGACGAAGAGGAACGGGTGTTCTTCATGGATGACGTGGAGGGTGCAGTGGAAGCCCCCACCAGGCCCAAGTCCCCTCAGGGTCCATTTGAGTGGGCAGGCAGTGCCCAGGCTGACCCCCAGGAGAGAGGGCAGGGAGGCCAGAGCAGAGAGGCAGAGGTCAGCGCTCTTGCCACAGAAAAGGAGCAGGACTTGTGCAACAACAATAACACTGAGGATGACAACGTGCAGGTGGCCAGCCTCTCAGGCTCCAACTCCTGCAGCTGCCTGGACTCACAGTTGTACCTGGACGGCTGGGAGGTGGGAGCGGACGACGCTGAGACAGCCGAGATGATCGCCCACCGGACGGGGGGCATGAAGCTCTCCGCCACGGTCATCTTCAATCCCAAATCGCCCACCTCCTCGGACTCTGCCGTCGCCACCCAGGAAACCCCAGGCCTCAGCATTTCCCCTTCAGGGCCTGTGACCAAGGGCATGGAGGACAGCTCCCACAAACTCAGCACTGCGGCCACCAACTGCCTCCTTCATTCTTGCGTGTGCTGTGGGAGTTGCGGGGACAGCAGGGAGGACACTGTGGAGCATTTGCGGGAGAAGTGTAGCCCGGAAAGCATTATCAGTGCCTCTTACACCACCGGCTTAGCCAAGGCCGGCAGCAAGGGCCCCGAGAGGCAGGATGAAGACTGGCCTGTCCCCGAGGGCCCCCTGCCGGCAGAAGACACCTCCGCCAGCGGGGAGCCCAAAGGCCCCACTTCCAACAAGTGCCTGGCACACACCTCAGGTTCCCAGGTGGACACAGCAACTGGGTCTTGGGGAGAGGCCGAAGTGACCAGTCAGCGGCAGGGTTCCAAGGCCAGAGAGCAGATGGGCAGGACACCTGTGGCCCAGGAGGAGCCTCAGCACCCACTGGGCTCCAGGTAAGAGCTGGTCTGGCTGAGGGACTGGACTCGTCCTCTCTGCATTCAGTGCTGGCAGATTCTCAAAAGTATTGAAATGTTTCTGCCTGGGGCTTCCTGGCCACCAGCAGGTGCTGGGCCTGAGCCCCGGTGTGGTTGTCTGTGCTGGGGTGGCAGGCAGTAGGTTGGCTGTGGAGGAGCCCACCCTGCTGGAAGTTAGGCAGCCAAGAAGTGAGCTCAGTGGGCCCCGACCCTCCTGTTTCTGACGGTATGGGCGCCTGTTAGGCGCCGTGGGCACAGTGCCAAGCCTTTGGTTGACCCCCTTTCACAGCCATGGCCCATCCCCACCCTGGTGTGAGCCCCGGGTGGGATCCTGAGACCACCCTCGGCCAGTTCCCAGGCCATATTTCCAGGCCCCTGCCCCTCAAGGGGCTTTCCCCTTCCCCCACTTCCCTTCAGCCTCCATTCCCCCTGCACCCTGCCCTCTTCTCCCCTCGGAGCTAGGAGGCTGGGAACGTGGTGGGTGGGGGTCTGCAGGACCCTGATGCAGGCACATCCCCTTGGACCCAAGGCCGTTCCCTCTTTCCTTGCTCCCCACTCCCCTGGATTTATCCTGAACAAAGCAGATTACTGCCCCAGCATTGGAGATGGGGAGGGAAGTGCAGGGGCTGGGCCCGGCCACTGCTGGTTCATAGGTGGCCACATCGTCAGAGTGACTGGGCCTGTAACCAGGACCCTGCCTTTCAGGGCTCCTATCCTGGCTGTAGCCATGTCCACAGCCTCAAGGCAGAGGGTGGGAGGACAGGGAAGGGAGGGGCTCAGCTGAAGGCCGGAAAAGCCCCCAGGAGCCATGGAAGCTGGGCACAAAGAAGAGGCACAGGCCAGGGTGGGAGGGGCACAGCGCGGGAAGGGAGAGCGTTTTGGGGCCAGGGCAGGCGCTCCTTCCTCCTGAGCCTTGGCGCCCCCGGGGCAGCACGTGGCTATGTCCTCCAGGGCAGTGTGCCCAGGCCAGTGTGCTCAGTGGCTTTCAGGGCTGCTCTTCTTTGAGCTGCCCATGCAGAGCTCTGCGGCCTCCGCAGCCTGGGCTGTGCCAGCCCCTCCCGGCCCCTGGCAATGCTGAGCTACTTTCTGTCTCTATGAATTTGCCTCTTCTGGACACTGCGTATGAACAAAATCACGTACAGATGGTTCGATTGCGATTTTTGGCCTTATGAAGATGTGAAAGCCACACACATTCAGTGGAAACTGTACTTCGAATGTGGAAGGTTAGGTGTATTAAATGCATTTCCGACTTAGGATACTTTCAAGTTATGGTGGGTTTGTCAGGACATAACTCACCATAGGTCGAGGAACATCTGAACTATGTGTTTCGTGTCCTGCTTCTTTCACTGGGCAGAATGTCTTTAAGATTCATCCATGTTGGAGCATAAGTCAGTCTTCATTCCTTTTTGAGGCTGAGTAATACCAGACCACCTTTGACCATTCGCCAGTCGATAGATGTGTGTGTCGTTTCTACTTTTTGGCTATTATGAATTATGCTACTGTGAAAATTTGTGTACATGTGTTTGTATGGACGTATGTTTTCAGTTCTTTGGGGTGTATACCTAGGAGTGGAACTGGGGGATTATATGGTAATTCTATGATAACTTTGTGAGGAACTGCCAACCTGTTTTTCAAAGTAGCTGCAGTTTACGTCCCACCAGCCGTGCAAAAGAGTTCCAGTTTCTCCACATCCTCACTAACACTCGTTATTGTCTAAGATTTTTTTAAACAGTTTTAACAGATTTTGCTTGTCCTTAGGGCAAATCCCACTGGAATATACAGTCAACCGATTGCTTTAACATCACTTGAAATCAGTGCTTACCTGTGGTTATGCCGCCAGTTTACTCACGGCCAGGTTGTTTCATTTAGCATCAGATGCATAGAGATTGCCAGCCCCATGTAATTCAGTTTGATAATTGAGTGAAATACTTGCTTGGTTCCCAGTCAAATCTACAAAATAAGATATACCCAGAGAAGTCTATCCAAAGGGGCCTTATTCCCCCCACCTGTAAAGGGAACAGTTTACAATTTTTTAATAGTTTATCCTTCAATTTTTAAAAATTTAAGCAAAGACATGGATAGATGTGCACATACACACATGTATTTTGCCCCCTCCTGCTGTTTGGTAAAGGGCCCCCCCTTGCCTTTCTGACCTCCCTCCCGCAGCCTCTCCCTGGTGCTGTCCCGGGAATGTCCTCGGTGTCCCTTATGGCCAGAGTACATTCAGTCAGGCTCTGTTGCTGGCCTTGAGGTTGTCTCTGGACTTTTGCTGTTACAGACGGTGCTATAAAGCGCAGCCTCATGGGAACATCGTCTCCCATTTTCGATAAGGCCATTTTTGAGATGCTGCCCAAGCTTCATGAGCATGTCACACGGAACACATTTTGTTCCTAAAGGCTGTCAGAGGGCTTTCTTCTTCAGGGCCTCAGACTCAGCTCATTGGTAAGTAAATCGTTTTTCTCCAAAGTTGATATGAAACCGTCAATTCTTTGACAGGATAGGGGGAGTTTTCAGGTTTTGGCCTGCGCTGTTTTTGTTATTTCTCCAGGTGACTACCAGTGGACACCCAGCCCATCTGCCAGCTCCTCCCACCCTCCTGAGGAGATATTTGTGCCCCACAGTGGACACAGCTTTTCACACGGCTGAAATGCTCAGGCCTCATCCAGCTCAGCATGCACGCTGCCACTCAGTTGAGACAAGGAAAGAGGACCTGCAAGGTGGCCTCACAAGGCAATGCCATCTTCCGAGGAAGTGTTTCTAGAAGGTGCAGAAGATCCACAAAGAAAGAACATGGCAGGTGGCCAGGTGATAGGGACAGCCATGCGTTTGGTCCAGAACCTTGGACAGTGGCGCCAGGGCCCAGGACTGTGCCTGGAGGTAGATGGGAGCCAAGTCAGCCTGGTGGCAGCAGGTCACACCTATCCCATCCATGGGTAGTGCATACACTAGGAGCATCATTCATTCATTTATTCATTTATGTCTCAAGCACGTTCCTGGGGGCTGGACCAGCCAATGGAGGCCCACTTAGGAGCAAGAGAGAGGTGGAGTCCTCTTGGAGTGTCATCTCACACCAGTACAGAGGTGATAAGGCAGTGGGTGTTCTTAAAACAAAAGACCACCTTCACATGAGCAGAGAGGTCACCAAAATTCAAACGGCACGATGTCAGGAAGTCTGGCTGGTGTCAAGTGACGTTTTCACAAGGCTTCCCAAGAGACTGCCAGTCTCACACACAGGCGTGGGCGTCTCATCCTCCCCATTCTGCCGCTGAAGACTGAGACCAAGAGGTTGGTGTTTGCCTTAGCCCAGAGGCCAGAGTCCTGGACATCATGCTGTCATCCTGATGTGACCATGGGACATGCTCGTCTGGCAGGTGCCTCTGCGGCCCCCGTGTGTGGCGTGGAGGGCTCAGGGTGACCCGCAGGCAGGGCCCTGCGCTACAGCTTCCCGTCCTACATGCCAATCAGGCCTCTATGTGCAACAAGTTACAGGGCTGTAGCAAAGGGCCTGCCTGTGAGACCAGATCCCCCCGAGACACCTGGAGTGTGTGTTTCTGGTCAGGTAGGGGACAACCTCTAGGTGGAAGGGCAGGGCTGCCTGGGCACCTGCCCGGAGGACTGACGCAGGCCAAGGGGCAGATCGGCACAGGCCCGCTGGCATCCTGGCGCGAGGGTCCCAACCAGCAAAAGCCCCTCTCTGGGGCATTTCCTCAGATCCCGGCAGATTCCACCAGTGCCAGAAGCTGGGGGGGCCAGACATTGTCCTTGGCAGACGCTGATGCGCCTACCCTGCTGCTGTGAATGTTCCAGAACCTGTGTTCTTCAGCTCTTTCCCTTTTACCGGCTGCTTTCCTACTTTTTCAGTGGTTAGTGAACCTTTTTTAGAAAAGCTGACATCTTTTGAAAGCTTATTTTCCTCCATCTAGCCTCACCTCACTGATCCTGAACCTTCCATACGGTCGAAGCGGCTCCATAGGTTACTTTCTAGATGACAGGAACTCCACTCCAGCCGGCCCGTGTTCTTCCCGGGGATGTCCCGGAGTGTGTGCCAGCCTCGGCCTTCTGTGAACAATAACCTCGACTCCCTTTGCTCTAGTTATAAACGTGGTCCTTATTCATTGTGGAAACTTTGGAAAACATAAAAAAAATAAAAGGAGAAAATAAAAATCACCCAAATCTTATGAGTAGTTTTATTCTTTTTTGTTCACTGGATATGGTTATTAATTTACGATCGTTTCTCCACAACGTTCTTTGAAAACACGATTTTAGTTGGCTATTACTCTAGCATGAGGACAAAGGCTAACTTATTCTACATTTCCCATTTCCACGTTTTTTCCTTTATTAGACTAGCCTCGTGAGCAGTTTCCTGTACTGTTCTCTTGGATTAGTTCTTTAGACTCGGTCCACAGAGGCAAAATCGCTGCAGCAGAGGCAGGATGGCAAGCTCTGCCACTCACTGTCCGGCTGCTTCACAGAGAGATGCTGTCGCCACGCCGACAGCACCGCCCACGAGGCGGGAAGGCGCAGGCCCTTGGCTGTCCACGCTTGCTCTTCTCTGGTGATCGGTAACGTGGGCGCTTTTTCCTGTCAGTGCCTGTGTGTCGTCTGCAAAATGACTGTTCACGTCCTTTGCCTATTTTTCAATTGGGTTTTTGTGTTTTTCTTGCTGCCTTGAAAACGTTCCTTCTGGCTGGTGTGTTTGTCGCAGGCAGCTTTCTCCAACGTGTCTTTGCCCTTGGACTTTGATGTCTTTTGATTTACAGATGTCCCAGAGTTTATAGAAATTCTAGAGACAGTTTTGTTCTGCCTTTCTCTTTCCTCTGGCTGACCCCGTGTGGCGTGTGCGTTTCTCCGTGCGCCAAGACCAGGGACGACTCTCCTCATTTCCTGGTTGCCGGGGTTGGTTTTTAGAAATGTTTTCCTTTAACTCGGCAGCCTGATGCCTGGTGAGAGCTGAGGCTGCACATTGGAACCATCACCAGCGGTCAGGGCCACCCTGGCTTCCGAGAGCGTCTGCAAGTGTCAGAGCGTGACTGTCGGGGCGGCCATCCGGACACACAGGTGCAATTACCCTCGTCTCTGGCTTGGGGAGGTCTCATTGTCCCACCCCGGAAGGCCAGGCCTGCACTGTGTTATTCACCTCTGTGACTACATTTGAGAATCTGGCTGGTGACCCACACCCCCCTCCCTTCTTGTCACATGCTCGGTAGGCCTCTCTGGCTGTCCTTTTGGGTAGAATGACAGCAACCTCACAGGGCTGCCCTTGGGCTGAACCTCTGCCCTAAACCTATGACACACGCTCTGTGTGCTCCTTCCTTATGGAGCAGAGTGTGGTGGTGACAGGCAGTTGACAGGGAGGGGTATCTCCTCTTGGAGAACCGCTGCAACGGGCGTTTCCTTGCCTCCTGGGCTGGAATGACTGTGGGGAGTGTCCTGCTCCTTATGCTAACGTGGGGGGCAAGACAGCGCCCTGAGGACTGGCTTATCGACCTAAACCTCAGTTTTGTCATCTGCAAGATGGGCTAACAATAGTGCCCAGCTCACATGGCAGCTCGAGGAGGGAAAGAAGCGCGTGGAGAATTCACTGTTGTTCCTCAGCACTCCCCCCTCACCACCACTGTCGCCACCGTCACTCGCTCCTTGCCTTGTGTGCTGTTATCAGTCTTGACTTCGCCTCCACATTTCTGTTTCCTGGACTCCTTTCCACTGTCCTCAGCTCCCCCAGCAGCGGAACGACCGCTTGGGAGATTTCAGGTGTCCAGCGGGCTGTGTGTTGCACCCGCAGGCAGGAGGGGCTGGCCTGCAGCTGCGGCTTTCCCTTCCCCTTGCTGTTTCCCGCCCTGCTCCTTCCCTAGCGGGCGCCACGCCCTCCTCCACACTGTGGCCCTGGGGTCATCCTCATGTGTCAGGTCCCTGAGGCCGAAGAGCAGAGCCCTGGCCTGTGCGACTCAGAGGCGGCTCCATCTCCCCCAGGCCCTGCTGACCCTCTTCCCTGGGAGGTAACTATTTGAGATCTGCCTGGTCCCTCCAGGCCACGCCACAAAAGGCCTTGTGGCCCTCAGCTGTCCCTGGTGCCCAGCCCCGGGAGGGCAGGATGAGGCTGGCACGGTAGTGAACTGTCACAGGGCCTTGTTCATGCATCACAGGCGGCTGTGCAATGCCTGGGCCAGCCTGTCCTGGTGGGGCCTCGCCCAAGGGCCGCTGCCGTCCTCCGCCCTGGTAGTCCATTTTCACAGCAACAGCAGCCACACTCCTGGCACCAGCATCGGGGCAGTCAGGGGTGCCCCGGGGGTGAGTCCTGAGCTGGACCTCCAAAGGTAAAGGGACTTGAGTCCAGGAGTGGGACCAGAGAGGAGAGCATGCTGCCTGGCTGACTGGCTACTCGGTGACCGAGATGCAGACGTTTCCAGCCTGGCCCCATGACTGGGCTCTTCCGAGGCTTGAGGGGCACAGCAGCCTCCAGGTGGGAGCACAGGGTGCCTGGCAGGGCTGCCAGGGCTTGGTGAGCACACCCGCTGTTCCCACCAGAGCTGTCCGGGGCCAGGCCCTGGCGCCTAGGGGGCTGATGTGGCCGTCAGCCCCTGTGGCAGGTGTCCCGAATTCCTGCAAGGAGCACCAAGGCCTCCCACCCACTTCACACCCTTGGAAGGAGAAACAAGATTACGCAGTTTTGGCCAGGCGCGGTGGCTCACGCCTGTAATCCCAACATTCTGGGAGGCCGAGGTGGGAGGATTGCTTGAAGTCAGGAGTTTAAGACCAGCCTGAGCAAGAGCAAGACCCCAGCTCTGCTAAGAATAGAAAAAAATTAGCTGAGCGTGGTGGCGCATGCCTATAGTCCCAGATCCTTAAGAGGCTGGGGCAGGAGGATCGCTTGAGCCCAGAAGTCTGAGGTTGCTGTGAGCTAGGCTGATGCCACGGCACTCTAGCCCGGGTAACAGAGTGAGACTGTCTCAGAAAAAAAAAAAAAAGAATAAGCAGTTTAAAAATGGGGTGGGGAGGCTTGGAATTCATCAGACTCTCTAAAAGCAGATTAGGTGGAATGGCTGTCATCAAGTCAATCATCCATAAGTGACGGGGCTTCATGGGCCAACAGAGGCGAGACAGGGCCAAGACCAGAGCTGGGCCCCCAACCACAGGCTTGGGGTGAGAGGGCAGGGCCGGGTTCCCGCCAGAGCCCCTCGCTGGCACTAGCCATGCACCCTCAGTGAGCACAGTGATGCCCGAGTCACAGGAACCCCATGTGGAGCCCTAGCACAGCGCTCACACACAGGGGGCACTTGTGCCAGGGAAGCTCAAGGGGAGCTGCCCTTCAAGAACCGGCATGGAGCTAGGGACGGCCTGGCTGTACTCTCTGGGGGTGGGTGGCGATCGCAGGGTGGCCACGGCAGCTCCCCTCAGCTGTCCCCCAGCTCTCTGGTCCCTGGTGACTCTGGCTTCTCCCTCTGGCCTCCTCACTGTACCCCAAACCATCCCCCATCCTGCTCCTTCCCTGTGTCATGTCACCATTGTCCTCAAGGGCCCCACCTGCTGGCAGCTCCAGCGACACGGAAGGAGCCCTTGGCTATCCTCTCTTTCCCTCACACCCCATCCAGTCCTTCAGTTAGTGCCAGGGAGAAGTTCAGATCTTTGGTGGGGCGGAGGGTGCGATGGGGCAGCTCCTTTAGTGAGAGTAGGCAGGGAGCCTCCCCAGGCATGGCCCGTGCTGAGGCCTGAGTGGAGGGAAGGGGCCCCAGGTAGGGGGCGGGGTGGGGGGACCCAGAGAGCTTTGAGGGAAAGGGTGGGCAGGAACAGAGTCAGAGGCAATAACAGGTAAACATGGAGGTAAAGCGGTCTGCTATTTTAAAAATCACTGTAAACAGCTTTATTGAAATATTGGTGTACAGTAATGGCAACATTTGAGTTCTGGTTCCTGCATATCCTCCGCAGCACTCGGTGTAGTCAGCCTTTTTAACTTTAGCCATTCTGATAGGTGTGACATGGTATCTCATTGTGGTTTTAATTTGCATTTCCCTAAAGAACAGTGATGTTGAGCATCTTTACCGGCTACTTGCCTTCTTTGGTGAAGCATCTGTTCACATATTTTGGGTTATTTGTTTCTTTGTTGAATTTTGAGAGACCTTTATGTATTCTGGATAAAAGCCCTTTATCAGATATGTGATTTGTAAATATTTTCTTCCAATCTGTGGCTTGTCTTTTCATTCTAACACTATCTTTTGAAGAGTAAAATTCTTAATTTTGATGAAGTCCAGTTTGTTAATTTTTATTTTCTGGATTGTGATTTTGATGTCATATCTAAGAATTATTTTCATAACCCAAAGTCACAAAGATTTTCCTGTTTTCTTCTGGAAGTCTTATGCTTTTAGGTTTTACATTTAGATCTATACAGTATTCCGTTTGGAGCTAATTTTTATATATGGTGGGAGGCATGGATCAAAGTTTTTTTTGTTTTGTTTTACATAAAGAAAGCCAATTATTCCAGAGTTATTTGTTGGAAAAGGCTATCCTTTCTCCACAGAATTGCCTTTTTGCCTTTATCAAAATTCAGTTGACCATATATGGGTGGGTTTATTTCTGAACTTGCTACTGTGTTCCATTGATGGATTGGCCTAGATTGTCGGCAATGCCCCACTCCTTGAATATGGTAGCTTTGTAAGAAGCCTAAAGTCAGGTAGTATAAGTATCCAACTTGTTTCTTCTTTTTCAAAGTTGTTTTGGCTATTCTGTGTCCTTTGTGTTTCCATATGAATTTTAGAATCAAGTTGCCAATTTTTGCCAAAAAAAAAAAAAATGCCTGCTAGGGATTACGTAGAATCTACATATAATTTGGGAAGAATTAACATCTTAATAATATTGAGTTTTCTGATTCATGAACACAGTATATCTCTTTATATATTTAGGTCTTTAATTTTTCTCAGCAAAGTTTTATGGTTTTTATTATATAGGTCTTACATATCTTTTATTAGATTTATCCCTAAGTATTTATATTTTTTGATACTATTGTAAATGGCATTGTTTTGTAATTTCAGTTTACAATTATTCATTGCTAACATACAGAAATATAATTGATTTTTGCACATTGATATTCTATCCTACAACCTTGCTAAACCTGTTTCATTAATTATGGTGGGTTTGTTTTTTTGAAGATTTCATCAGCTTTCCTACATAGACAATCACATTGTCTGAAAATAAAGGCACTTTTACTTCCTTTCAATTGGATGTCCCTTATTTCTTTTTCTTGTGCTTTTTTAAGCAGCCAGAACCTCCAGTACAGTGTTGAGTAGGAGTGATGACACAGGATAATTTTGCCTTATCCCCGAGCATTCAGTATCTAAGATTAAGTGTGATGTGAGCTGTAGGATTTTCACAGATGCCTTTTATCTTCCCAAATAAAAAGGAAGTTCTCTCCTAGTCCCAGTTTGCTGAAGGTTTTTTATCAAGAATAGATGTTGGATTTTCTCAAATGCTTTTTTTTGCATCTTTCGGGATAACCATATAGTCTTTCTGTTTTAGTCTGTTTAATGTGATAAATCACATTGATTGATATTCAGATGTTTAGCCAACCTTGTCATCCTGGGTGAACCTGCTACATTTTTGCTAAGAATTTTGCATCTGTTTTGTGAGGAATGTTGGGCAGTAGTTTTCTTGTCTTGTAATGCCCTTTTCCGGTTTGGGTATCAGAGTAGTGTGCTGGGATCCTCGAATGAGTTGGGGAGCATTCCCACCTCTTCAACTTTCTGGAAGTGTTTATGTAGAATTCACATTATTTCTGCCTTAAATGTTAGACTTTACCAGTGAAGCCATCTGGGCCTTGAGTTTTCTTTGTGGGAAGATTTTTAACTGCAAGGTTGACACTTTGCTTACTAGCGGTCTGCTTGAGTATCCATCTCTTGCTCAGAGAGCAGGCAAGTTTCTGTGCTGCTGTGCTATGTGATCCTTGGTCTCTGCTGCATGCTCTGAGCTCCCAGAGGGTCTTCCTGGCAGGACTCTCCAGGCCTTCTTGTCCTCTGCCCTTGGGACTTGGCCCCGCCCACCTAGCCCCTCCCCCAGCAGTGGCTTCCTGGCCTCATCCCTGCAGTGGCCTCTTCCATATGTGCCCCGCGCTCTCCTCCTGCTGGTCTCGATTGGCTCCTTTGGGCCATTGTCCTCCTGCTGCTGTGTTGTCCCTCCCTGTCCCTTCTACACCAAGAAGCCACAGTTCAGTCTCACTTGCTGCCTTCGATGAAGCATGTGGGAGCTCTGCCTGCGTGGCCTCACTGCGTCCCACAGCCACCTTCCCACCCATCTGACCCCAGCTTTCCAGCCGCCTGCAGGACCCTCCCGAGTCCACCTTGGGCATCTCATGTTCTCTGGTGTGGCGTCCTCCCTGCCCCCCATGCCTTATCCCCAGAGCACTGGGACATGCCTGGCTCCTTGGTTGGGGGAGCCCTGGCTCTGGGCCAGTGAAAACAAGGTGGCCCCGAGGGCAGGAAGGAGCAAGGTCTCGAGGGTGTCCTGGAGCTGGGGCCATTGTGGCAGATATCCCAGTCCAGGAATCTGCCCCCAACTCCTGCCCTGCGGCCTGGCCTGCTCAAGCCCCTGCCCCAGCCCACTGCTCCTCACCCAGGGCAGGCCTAAGGATGTGCTGGTCACAGTCCAGCCCCGGCTTCCCAGGGCACAGACATGCTTGGCCCCTGAGGCAGGGTCCACATCCTTAGCCAGGTATGTGTTGGGGGGTAGGTCTTGGTGGGGGGTAAGCAGCTGCCATGCTGGGGGTTCCAAGAGAAGGGGCTGGGCAGAACCCAGGCCTACAGTGCTGTCCCTTGAAGTACAGCTGTCTGTCCCCTCCCGCCATCCCTGAAGCAGGCCCAGCCCCCAGCCCCAGCCCTCTGGACAGTTCTCAGGGAGGCACACAGCCGGTGTTCCAAGGGGGTGTCGCTGTGAACCATGGCCACACACCCCCAACTCCCTGTTCCTTTGAGCATCAGGGGACTCCACAATCAAGGAGGGAGACCAGGATGCCACCCTCAGTCAACTTCACCCACTGCTTTGAGATTCACCAGCCACGGAAGCTTCTGTTGAGAGTTTTTAAAAGCAAAAAAAGCCCAGAAAAGGTCTGCATGTGTGAGATGAGAATGGTGCTGGAAGCCTCCTCTGCTCATCTGGTATGACGTGGATGCATACGTGTGGGTATGCTTTTAGTTTATCTGTATTTCCTAATTTTTTTACAGTACACATGTATTGCATATGTAATTAAGAGGTAATAGTGGCTGGGTGCAGTGACCCACACCTGTAATCCCACATTTTGGGAGGCTGAGGTAAAAGGATTCCTTGAAGCCAGAAATTTGAGACCAGCCTGGGCAACATAGCAAGACCCCATCTCTACAAAAAATTAGCCAGGCATGGTGGCACGTGCCTGTAGTCCCAGCTACTTGGGAGGCTGAGACAGGAGGATCACATGATCCCAGTAGTTTGAGGTTGCAGTGAGCTATGACGATGTCTGTCTCCCTCCCAAAAAAAAAAACTAGAGAAGTAAGAGAATATTAGGTTCCCATGCCCCCATAGTGAGATCTTTTCAAGAGCTGGGCTGTGTCCAGGCTTGGGCCCAGCTGTGTCCCCAGAGCCCAGCATCTTGGACAGGTGGGGCTAGGCCCAGAGGAATCAGACCATCGCTTCCACCTCTCCCCTGACTCTTTGGCTGAGAGGAGGCATTTGTGCCTGACCTTAGTGGGGGAATTAAGGGGCCATATGAACACCCCAAGGCGATGCCTAGCCTGGCCCCAGGCCTGCAGCAGGAGAGGAGTGAGGCGGGCCTGGAAGAGCTGACTTCTTGAAAGACTCAGTGAGCCATGGGTGTCAGCAGCTGCTCTGGGGCCCAGAGCAGGTCAGGTGTGGCTCTGCTGCACCCCCACCCCTGGGCCCCCGGCTTTGGGAGACGTCTCCTGGGGCTGTCAGCAAGCAGTGTTGTAGCCTCATGCATGGACAGAACTGGACAGGGCAGGTGGGCTCAGTGCCTCGCTGGGACAGGTCCCATTGGAGGGCTGTGGGATCCAGAGACAGTTCACCATGGCAACTTGGAAAGTGACCTCCAGGACCTGCAACCTGTCGGTCACCAGGCAACATTGCATTTGGTCCTCCGAAGCCCCAGTTTTATCCAAGGAGAGGCTGCCTCCTGGGGGCCAGCAGGCCTGGGAGCTGCCTGGACCTCCCTCCTGGAGCGTGGCCCGCACTCTCCGGGTTCCAGGGAGACCAGCACGGGTGGCCTTTCCTCCCAGAGTGATCTTGTACAGGGTCTCTCAGGGCTTGCTGAGGCCGTGCTGTCTGTCTGCTCTCGGGCTAGGACAGTGTCAGTTAGGACAGTGGGCTCCCTCAGGCCTGTCTGCTGTCTGCTATTGGTCCTCCCCCCATCTTGGAACGTAGTCAGTCCCCCAAGGCTCTGTAGCTCGTCCCTGGGGTGAGGAAGACACCATGGCTCATGGTGCCTGGCTGTTCCATTGCAGTGATGGCGAGAGACATTTCCAGGAAATCCTGATCCCTGAGTGCACAAGGGTCCCAGAGCCTGGTACATAGGGCGCCAGGAGGCTGGGTTTTGCTGTCACAGTGTTGACCCTGCTTGGGGGTGATGGGGCTGCACTCTGGGGCTGGGCTGGTGCAATGCCCACCTCCTGCCTGACCCTCGGAGGGCTGGCCTCTTTGACAACAGCAGGTGGAGGGAGCCTGTGGCCCTGAGGTTTGGCCCACAGCCTCTGCCTCTCCGCCGCACACACCCACCTGGGGAGGCTGGGCATCAGCCCTGAGTTACAAGGCCCAGGGCCTCTCAGTGCTAGGACTCAAGCACCACCTGCCCTGCCCCTCCACCGCCTGTGACAGTATCGCTTTCCCATTTTACAGACAGGCAAACAGGCCCTGGGAGGTTAAGCTCTCCACCAGATGGCCTAGGTGGTGATGCCCAGGGGCCTCAGCCCACACCATGTAACTTTCTGTGACTCCCCAGTCCAGCCCTGGGACCCCTTCCTGATGGCAGGGCCTCAGCCTGGAGCAGCAGCCATGTGCCCAGAGCCCCTTGGTCTCTTCCTGTCGACAGCCCAGGTCCCCTGGAGGCAGGTGCTGCTGGTCGACTCTGGCCCCATCACCCAGCTCAGGGCCTGAGTCCTCCTTTCCGGTGGCAGGTGCTCACCTGACCCATGCCCTCACTCCACAGAGCAGGACTTGCCCTTGTTAGAGGTGGGGTCCCTGTTCTAGTCTCACCTGCTGGTCTTCCTGGGAGCAAGCTCTGTGGCCAGGAGATGGAGGCCCCACATTCAGTGACCACAGTTGGGAGGTGATGTGGGCCCCAGGGCCTTTGCGGACTCAGGGACAAGTGGGGCACACCTCTGCTCATCCAGGCTGCCTCTCCCAGGAAGCCCTCCCTGCTGCACCGTGACCGTCCCTAGGTTGATTGTTTCTGCCTCCCAGGAATTCAGCAAATAAACACCTCCTTGCAAAGTACTTTCCCTGCATGTTTATACATTGATTATAAACTTACAAACCCTTAAACGATTTAAGCCATAATTCTGTGTTGAGAACGACTGCTTCTTTGGAATACTTTAAACACGCGTTACTAGTATGAACTGCTTCCGCTCCCTGCTGGGTGGCCGCCTCCCCGGCATTGCGGCCCCCAAGGCGCCAGCACCTCACTGGCGGGTGTCACTTGCCTGATTCCATCAGCACCTGTTTTCCAGTCCCGTTCTGTGGAGAAGGGGCAAGTAGCCTGCCCAGGATCACCCATAGGTGAGAGATGGGCTCGGGATCAGATGACAGATTCCGATCCTAGATTAGTGGCCTGGGGCCACTGTAACCAAATACCCACACTGGGAGGCCTAAAACAACAGAAATTTATTCTCTTTCAGTCTGGAGACCAGAAGTCTGAGGTCGGGTGTGGCAGGGGGCGCTCCAGCCCCAGACGAAGGCTCTAGGGGAGGATCTGTCTTGCCTCTTCCAGCCCCTGGTGGCTCCTGGCACTTCCTTGGCTTGTGGCCAGGTTACTCTGACCTCTGCCTCCATCTCACGTGGCCTCCTCCCTGAGACTGTGTCTTCCCCTCTTCTGTCTCTTACAAGGACACATTGAATTTAAGGTCCACCCAGATAATCTCAAGGATGGTCTCACCTGGAGATCCTTAACTTAATTACATCCACGAAGAACCTTTTTCTGAACAGGTCCCAGTCACAGGTCGTGCGGTTGATGGGGACATATCCCATTTGGGGCCCATGATGCTTGGGTCCTGTGCCTCCAGCCACTCTGCTCTCCCCTGCTCCTGGAAGAGTCTCTGGGTCAGATGTGACATAGCAGGAGAGGAGGAGGCGTCAGTGGGCCAAAGCATGAGACTCTCCCTAATCCTGCTTAGCATTAGAGCACTGGAGAATGTGTTCATTCCTGCAGAGAGCCCGATTCTGAATCTCCCTGTGTCTAATGACTTCCTACTGTTTGTTCAGCAGAGACATGTGGCGAGGCTAGCATGTGCCGCAGCAGCCTTTGGTTCAGGGCCCTGGTGGGCTTCACTTTCTCTTGAGGGAGATGCACACTATGTCGGGAGATGAGTGTTGAAGGAGCAGTCACGCAGGGTAGGGGCAGGAAGAGTGCAGGGCTGGGCTGGGGTCTGTTTGTGACCAGTGGTCTTGAGAGGCCTCTCTGAGAGGAGGATATTGGAACAGATCCCAAAAGAACCATGGGTTCTGGGGGTGTCCAGATAAAGAGCATTCCGGGCTTGGTGACATCTGTGCAAAGGCCCTGTGGCCACAGCATGCCTGGCTTGTCTGTGATAGCAAGGAGTGAGGCTGAGAGGAGTGAGTTGAGGGGACAGGAGGGAGGGGAGGATGGTGGGACAGGGCATGGGGGCTTTGTGCAAAGAAGCTGTGTTCTGACTTTTGTTTGAGAGGCTCCTCTGCCCTGGACCTGCCAGGGGGTCTTGTAGGAGCTGCAGCTCCTTGGGGCAGGGCCTGAGTGCTGGGCTCCCCTGAGGCGTGGGGCAATTTTGCCTCATAAGTCTGCCCTGGGCTACCCCCACTCCTGATGCCCCTCCCCTAGCCCTGCACAGGCTGAGCCAGGAGGGGTCCAGGTCTGTGATCAGAAGCTCCACCCCACCCTCCCAGGCTGCCTCCCACCCCCTCCCCAGCTCAGTCAGCTACTGCCTGGAGCAGCGAGGGAGGGAGAGGCTTCACCTGGATCTTCCCAATAGCTTAAAGCGCCTGCTGCTTCCCTTGAGGCGCTGCTGTGCCGGTCAGATGGTGGCACATGCAGAAACGTCCCTGGCACCTGGGGTGCTTGCCGCCTCCCCTCACCATTGACATGCGTGGTTCCGTCCTGGGTGGGAAGCACAAGCCAGAGTTGGGGGACCAGACCCACACATGAAGCCCCTCTCGCCTGTCTCCTGGGAGACTGTCTACCCTTCTTTGCCACCAGGGCTCCACTGGGATCGGCGGTTGCCATTGCAGAGTGCTGTGGCCCTGTGCTGTCACTGGGGCATCTGCCTGCGGGGTGAGCTCCCCACCAAGGGTCTGGTGCTGGCCTCTGGCCAGCAGTTGGTGGCTCGAGCTGACCTCTGACTTGCTGCCTTTTGGCACCCTCAAGCTGAGGGCTGTTAGGTCTCGTTAGCACTAAGCGGGGGCTGACCCAGGGGCTGGAGGGGGAGCTTCCTGCACTGGCAGTGGGGGGGGACTGTGCAGCCCACCCCAGAGAGTGATGAGCTGGTGGCCGCGGGACGCTGTCCTCACCCCACACTCCCTATTAGAGCCCATGTCCTATAGCAGCAAATCGCAGGCTGCTGTCCTTGCACCCCACAGGATGGCTGTTTGGATGGATTCGGGGATGGGTTGGGGAGCAGTGACTGATCCCAGGGTGTCTGGAAGAACCCCCGACATGTGCCCACCACCCTGGGGCCAGAGGAGGGTGGTCACTGGAGGTGCTTCAAGAGAATGCGCCAAGACCAGATGATGCATCCGGAAGAGGCCCCTGACCTGGCTGCACCTGCCCGGAGGATGACAGGGATGCCGCTCCGGGCAGACCCCCAGGCAGCGGTGGCACTGGCATCTTGCTTCCATTTCCTTCCCTCTGGGTTGATTATTTCCTGGATCGGCACCTGGCCTCCTGGTCCCAGCCCAGTCCTCCTCTCTTCCGTTGGTTCCCTCCGTAGACGTGAACCAGGCCCCGCAGGGAGAGAAACTGGTCTGAGGACGCTCATCATGGAGGGCATTTGTCCCCTTCTTGGTCCCAGCCTGTCTCATTCCCTCGGGGCTTGGGGCCGAAGTCAGAGGCTGCCACATGAGCACACCCGACTTTCTGAGGAACAGAGTCACACATTAAACCCCAAGGAGGATGACTTTGCAAGTGGCTGGGGAGGATCCGGTCCGTTCAGAAGAAATTAGCATATTTGCTGCCCAGAACCAGTGCAAAGGCCTGGTAGCCATGGTACTGTCCAAGCGACGTGTTAGGCTCCTGGGGCTGCCAGAACAAGTACCACACACTGGGCGGTTTCAGCCACAGAGAGGATGTGTCATCTCACGGTTCTGGAGGCCAGAAGTCCAAGATCACGGCGTAGGCAGGGCTGGCTCCTCTGAGGCTGTGAGGGAGGACCTGTTCCAGGCCTCTGTCCAGATCCTGGTGGCCACCGACAGTCCTTGGTGTTCCTGGGCTTGTAGAAGCATCACCCCAACCTCTGCCTTCAGGTTCACATGCAGTTCTGCCTGCGCATGGGTCTGTGCCCAAATTTCCCTTCAGTAAGGACAGCCGTCATTGGATTAGGACCCGCTCTACTCCCGTATGACCTCAACTGTAATGACACCCTAATTGCAAATAAGTTCACAGCTTGACATTCTGGGGTTAAGATTTTAACATATACATGGGGGATGCACAGTTCAAGCAATAACAGCACACACACACGCCTCCCTGCTGAGTGCTCACTGTGCTAGACTTCAAGGGCACCAGCCAACAAAGAGGGATCAACCGGCTGCCAATTCCCGTCTGTGGCCTGAGCAAAGCTGCTGTGACAGTTCCAGAGCTGATTCCTGGAAGGGGCCCCAGCTCTCCCTATCCCAGGACTCACAAAGGAAGTCAAAGCCAGGCCTTGTGGTGAGTTGCAGACTCAGGGCAGGTCTTTGTGAGACATCATAAGAGGAGAAGAGATGCTCCACCATGCTGCACCCTCTCTGGGGGACCAGAGACATCCAAGACTGTGGGACTGTCCTGGTCGGGTGGCCGAGTGTGGCTGGGCAGAAAGGCATTCACAGCTGACCCAGGAGGCCGTGCTCACCACTTCTCAGGCCAAGGCTCCTGCTCTCCTCTCCGTCTCATCGCTGAGATCTCCCCCAAAGTGACCCCTCTGCAGGCTGGGCTGGCCACCACTGTGCCCCGCCACACTCTCCACCTCCTTGTCACCCAGGAAATTAGCTCATTTCTGGACATTTGTTTCCAGGCTGACTGTTTGCCTCCCCTCCGCCTCTGCACACACGAGGGCAGGACCTTGTCTCGTGACTGTGTCCTGCGCAGCGAGCCCTGTGCCTAGCGCGTGGGCACTCAGTCGACCATATTGATGCTGATGTGAATGGCAGGGCTCCAAGAAAGGGATGGAGCACATGTGCTGTGTTTCTCAAACTCTTTTCTCAACAGTAGCCTGCAGGAGTCATGTTCTGTGGAACATCCTTTGGAGAGCACTGACCAACAGGCCAAGGTCCAAGCCCCTGAGCACACGCACGAGGCCTCGCCTGGGGTCTCTGCCCCGGCCTCTCCAGCGTTACCAGAGGGGGTTCCCCACGGTCTGGGGGCTGCTTCCTGCCTCTTGGCCGTCACTCAAGCTGTCCTCATGGTGCTCCCTCCAGGAAGTCCCCTGACACTCTTGACCCCTCTGCAGCCTAAGGGAGGAGCCCTCCTCTGACCTCCCATAATGACGTGATGCCTGTCACACTTTCCATATTGTGTGATAGGTCACAACTCACCTGTCTCCTCTGCCATCAAATCATGAGCTTCTGAGCACTGAGCTGTGCTGGTGCCAAGTCCATGTTGCAGGGCAGGCGGGCGGATGACGTGCAGGGAGCACCCGGCCCACCGTCTGTCTCTGGGCCCTTGGCGGCTCATCAGGATTGGTATGTGGTTGTGCAGACGTCCAAGCTTTCAGTTCTTCCACATCCAGGCACACTTAACCCCTGCGTCTGGAGCTGTCAATCACTCTTATTGCTTCTGCTTTTCTCTTAACTAGACCTTTGCAAAGGGCGTCATGTTCACAGATGAGCCCATCCAATGTCATAGTGAGAAGAATCTTGTGATGCTGTTAGTTCTTCCAAGTTGACGTGCTCTCTCTTCACAGACTCCTAGATGTCCAAGCCAATGAAGTTCTTTTTTCTGTCTACGATGCATGCATGCTAAATTCATTACTGCATTAGATTCATTTGGGCTTTGCCATAGTCTTTTTTTAAAAAAGCAATTGTAATTGAAATTTTAAGTTCAGTAAAACTCCCTCGTTTGCTGTATCAAATTGCTGAGTTCAGATATGTCCAATGTTCCCAACATTTCAAAGGCCCCCTCACCGTGTTTTCCACTCCAACAATGAAATCCGATGGTTGTCCTCCACGTGTGCTGTGTGAGAGGTGCGCTTTGGGAAGTTGGCCGAAGGACCAAAGGGGAGTGCTCTCGGGGAATTTGCTCTGCCTTCTGTGAAAAGAGAGTGGCGGGAAGCAAGATCTGGGCGGCAGCAGTTGGAATGTCTGGCAGCTGCAGCAGGTGGCTGGATTTTTCAACATCCAAGTGCACATGCTAAAGTAAGCTCAGTCCACTGGGTCAATAATGCTGGTGACACGACTTTGGGCTCCAGGGCAAGGCATGGAAGCCATTGGTGGGATGGCTGCCCCTCCTCCTCCAGCCGCTGCTTTTCTCGGCTCGTTGTCCCTGTGCATCCTGAGTGCTGGCCACATCTCACCCTTACTGTCTCCGTCCTCACCATGGGGATGGACCCACTGGACACTGGCCAGCCTCTCAGTTCTGTCTTGTTAAAGTGTGCATCTCCTGAGTCTTTTGGGGGACACACACCCCAGGGCACAATCAGGTGTACTCAACTGGTTCATCCCTGGGGCCTCCCCATGGCCTCACCCTGTCCAGCAACTGCCCACGGAGGATCAACACATTTTCCAAGCCAGCATTCCTGGGCCTCCCAGTGTCCAACCATGCCCATGGCTGTGTCCCCCACAGTTCATATGTTGGACATTTAATCCCTAGGGCAACAATGTTGACAGGTGATTAATTAATGCCATTATCACAGTAGTGGGTTCATTATCACTGGAGTGGGGTTGTGATGCCTTCCGCAATGTTATGATGCAGCCAGAAGGCCCTCACCCTCCATCTGGGACTTCCTAACCTCCAGAACACAAGTCAAATAAGGTTTCTGTTCATTATAAATTATGCAGTCTGTGGTATTCTGCCACAGCAGCAGAAAACAGACCAAGACACCCATCCACATGGCTCCTAGGAACAGGCCACCCAGACAGGACCCTAGCTCAGGCTCCAGGTGAAGTCCCAGGTTCTACCTCCTGCAGCCTGTTCTTTTGTCTCCCTCGGCCCTTCCAGCCCAGCTGGGCCCCCTTGGGCAGTGCCTCATGGTTTTTCTGTCTGAGGCCAGAGTGCCTGTCTGGAGCCCCTTGGTGCTCTCTACCCACCTGATCCCCTGTTCTGCCAGAGCCTCAAGCTGATCAGGGCAGAGCAGCAGGAGAGGAACATGAAAGAGGTTCTGGGTTGAGATAGCAGCCAGTGATGGGATCCACCCACTGACCACCCAGCTGGCCTAGGCTTCAGTCTTGATCTGCTGCAGGAGTCAATTGTTCTTCTTATGACACACTATAAACTTCAGGCTTCATAGCCCTCAACCCGCTCTGGTGCACCAGCAGTGGAACACTTGTCCAGAAAGGCCTTCCAGCCTTCAGGGCATTTATCCGAGGGTGGGAGCTGCAGTGCTGACATGCCTCCCCGACTCCGGCTACTGTCACAGGGAAAAAGCTCCCCATGGTGCCATCTGCTGCCAACATGTACTTTCCTCTCTTCCTGAAATGGCATTTATTCCTCTGATCACAAAAAGAATACTTGATCATAAAAGAGACTTTGGAAAATAACTTATCTGTAGTCTTACTATTCAAATAAATATAATAGTAATGATTTACCTTGGGTATATTTCCCAATCTCTCATTTATGTACATATGATATCTCTAATTTTAAAAATGCTACCTTTTTCATTTAATATTTTAACATTCCAGTGTCACAAAGTGTTCCATCATAGGGATATGACCTGATTTATTGAATCAATCCACTGTTGATGGACTTTTACCTTATGAGCTAATTTCTTGAAAATGCATTTGCTAGGTGATGACAAGAAAAACATACTCTTCTATTGTTTTTTGTTTGTTTGTTTGTTTGTTTTTGAGACACAGTCTCACTGTGTTGCCCTGGGTAGAGTGCAGTGGTGTCATTGTAGCTCACAGCAACCTCAAACTCCTGAGCTCAAGCCATCCTCCCACCTCGGCCTCCCAGAGTGCTAGGATTACAAAATGAGCCACTTCACCCAGCTGTATTGTTAAGTGTACAATTCAGTGGTTTTTGCTATATTCACAAGGTTGTACAACCATCATCACTAATTCCAAAACATTTTCATCGCCCCATAAAGAAACCCCGTGCCCCTCCCTTCAGCCGCAACCACTAATCTACTTTCTGTGTCTATGGATTTGCCTACTCTAGATGTTCCATATGAATTGATTCATACAGTATGTGACCTTTTGTGACTGACTTCTTTCACTTAGCCTAATGTTTTCAAGATTCTTCCCCATCGCAGCGTGTATTAGTACTTCACTCGTTTCTATGGCTGAAAATGTATTCCATTGTACGGATATGCCGCATTTTGTTTACCCATTCAACTGTTTTCCAAAGGGGCTGCACCATTTTACATTCCACAAGGAATGTATGAGGGTTCTCCACGTTCTCACCATCCTCACCAATACTTGTTATTTTCTGGTTTTTGTGGAAAAATTATTCCAGTCATCCTAATAAATAAAATGATATTTTATTGTCATTTAGATTTGCATCTCCCACTTGACAACGACGTTGAGCATCTTTTCATGTGTTTACTGGCCATTTGTATATCTTCTTTGGAAAAATGTCTATTCAAATCCATTTCACATTTTTTAGTTTGGTTTTTTGTCTTTTTATTATTGAGTTAGTTGTAAGAGTTCTTTCTAGCCTCCAGGTACTATACCCCTACCAGACCCGTGATTTGCAAAAGTTATTCTGTAGGTTGTCTTTTCACTTTCTTGATGGCATCCTATGAAGCACAAAGTTTTTAATTTTGATGTTGTCCAATCTATCTATTTTTTATTTTGTTGCTTGTACTTTGTGTATCATGTCTAAGAAACTGTTGCCTGGTCCAAGACCACAAAGATTTACTCCTATGTTTTCTTTTAAGGATTTTAGAATTTTGCTCTTACATTTAGGTATTTGATTCATTTTGAGTTAATTTTGTATATGGTATAAGGTAAGAGTCCACCTTCATTCTTTTGCATGTGGATATCAAGTCTTTCCAGGAGCATTTATTGAACAGACTATTCATTCTTGGTTGAATGGTCTTGGCCTGACTGAAAATCATTTGCACATAAACGTGTGGGTATATTTCTGGATCCTTAGTGTCATTGATCTGTGTCTATCCTATGCCAGGCCACACATTCTTGATTACTGTTGCTTCATAACGAATTTGAGTTGAGTTTGAGCATGAGTCCTCCAACTTTTTTTTCTTTTTCAAGGTTGTTGTGGCTATTTGGGGGCGCTTTTATTTTCATATGGATTTTTGGACCAGCTTGTCAATTTCTGCAAGAAAAAAAAAGGCAGCTGACATTTTCATATGGATTGCATTGAATCTGTAGATTAATTTGGGGATGATTGCCATCTTAACAATATTAAGTCTTCCGATCCATGAATATTGTCTGTCTTCCCATTTATTGAGGTCCTCTTTAATTTCTTCCAGCAAGGTTTTATAGTTTTTAGTATATAAATCTTACACTTCTTTTGTATTTGTTTTCTTTTTCTTTGAAATAGGGTCTTACTCTGTTGCCGGGGCTAGAGTGCAGTGACCCCGTCACAGCTCACAGTAACCTCAAACTCCTGGGCTCAAGCGATCCTCCTGCCTCAGCTCCCGAGTAGCTGGGACTACAGGTGTGCACCACCACACCTGGCTAATTTCATTCGATTTTGAGCAGAGACAGGGTCTCACTCTTGCTCAGGCTGGTCTTGAACTCCTGGCCTCAAGCGATCCTCCCGCTTGGGCCTCCCAGAGTGCTAGGATTATAAGCGTGAGCCACCTTGGCAGACCTTCTTTTGTATTTTAATCCCTTTTTGATGCTATGATCAATGGGATCGTTTTATCAATTTCATTTTGATTTTATTGCTACCATATCTAAATACAAATGATTTATAAAATAAGTCTCTATTGATATGCAATATACATACTAAAAGTTCACCCTTTTAAAGCATACAGTTCAATGGTTTTTAGCAATGGACACTCTTGGCCAGATGTGGTGGCATGTGTCTTAGTCCCAGCTACTCAGGAACCTGAGGTGGGAGGATCGCTTGAGCCCAGGAGTTGGAGATTGCAGTGAGCTATGATGACACCACTGCACTCTGGCCAGGGCGACAGAGTGAGGCTCTATCTCAAAAAAAAAAAAATAGTGGACACTCTGAACCTTTCGTATTGAATGCCATGCCAATCTCACCCTCTTTGCTACATTTTTGCCACCTCAGTTCCTTTTCCTCTGTTCTTTCCCTGTCTCAATTCTCTTTCTTCCCATTTTAAAAATTTTGGTTAAATTCATGACAAAATTGACTATTTAACCGCTGTCGAGCATATAGTTCCACAGCATTAAGCGCAGTCGTGGTGTGTGCAGCCCTCGCCATCTGTCTCTAGAATTTGCATCTTCCCAAATGGAAGCTCTGTCCCCACTAAACACCAACTCCCATCCCCTCGCCCTGGCACCCTCTATTCTTTCTGTCTCTAACCTGACTACTCTAGGGCACTCACAAAGGTGGAATCATGCAGGATTTGTCCTTTAGTGTCTATTTCACTGAGCATCACGTCTGCAAGGTTCGTTTGTGTTGTAGCAGGTGTCAGAACTTCCTTCCATTTTAAGGCTGAGTAACATTCCACTGTTTGTACACACCACAATTTGTTTATCTACCACTCTGCCGATGGACACGTGTGCTGCTTCCATCTTTTGGCTGTCATAAATCATGCTGCTGTGAACATGGGTGTGCCAGCATCTGTCCCAGCCCTGCTTTCAGTTCCTTTGGTGAGGCTGTCAGCTGAGGATGGCGGTATCCAGTGGAAGGTGATACTCTGGATGGTGAAGGCCCCACTCCCACACTTTACCCAATTCCCAGGACAGAGGGAAGCTAGGCCCATCCCCCGCTGTGAGAAGCTTTTTTGAGTCCCTTGGGAGGAAAGAGCTGCAGATCACCATCAGGGCCCAGCAGAGGGTCCAGTCCCTCGGGCTCAGCCACCCCAGCCTCCCATCGCTTTGCTCCGCGCAGATGCATATTCATCCGTTAGAGCAGATCAGTGACACACACCCTCATGCACCCCACTCTGCTGAAGTGAGGTGAGGTTCCAGCCTCTCCAGTCCTCCCCCACCCCACTGGAGCAGGACGCTGTGCTTCCAAACAGTCCTACATGATGAGGCTGTATCCCTAAATAAGCTGCTAGGCAGTTCTGTGCATTTCCCCCAGCATGTGAGGTCCGCTCACGTCAGCAAGGGGCCACGGCCACCTTCTCCGTGGCACCATCTGCCGGGGCGTGATTAGAACCCAGCCAGCTTTCTGTGCCATTGTCATGGACACCCAGTGCTGCCTGGAAGATCCTGTGGTGTCTGCCCACGTACAAAGATGAGAGTTTTGGGTGCATGCTGCAACCGGCCGCTGGGTTGCAGAGTGTGGGCAGCTCAGTTTTACTCAGATGGTGCCAAATTATTTTTCCAAAGTGGTTGCACCGATATACACTCCCACCAGCAAGGCGAAGGTTCCTGTTGTTCCACTCGCGCTCCTCTTAAATATGGACGTAGCCGAGGAGCCCTGAACATGAGGCAAGCCTTTGGCATGAGCAGCAGACCAAACAGCCAACTCCCCACAAAAAGGGAAAACAGAGACAGCGCAGGCTGCCGATGGCAACTTTTAAAAAACTGTAACGAATATTTATAGATAAATAAAAGATTTTGCATCCATGAAACAACAGTAAGAACAGGAAATTAAAATGTCCAGAGTAAAATTGGAAGAAAAAGTTGAGGAAATTTCCCAGAACATGGGACAAAAAGACAAAGAGAATATAGAAGATAAATTATTTTAAAATTGGAGGGCCAGTGAACGCACCGCCTGGAGTTGGGCGAGGTAGACACCTTGAGGTGGTACAGGCTCGACTGTGAATGGTATTTACATAGTCACAATATAACCCCTGAATAGCTAATGTAGTATAATAAAAACTGAGGATACAACTGTTGGGAGATGGAGAGGGAAGCTATGGGGAGGGCCATGTGTTAGCTTCCTGTGGCTGCCGTAAGGAAGTGCCACAAACTGGGTGGCTTAAGTCAAAAGGAATTGACTGTCTCGCAGTCTGGAGGCCAGAAGTCTGAATGTGGCCCTGCTCCCTCCGAGCCTCCAGGTGAGGCTCCTTCCTGCCTCTTCCAGCTTCCGGTGCTCCAGGGTATCCCTTGGCTTGTGGCCGCATCACTCTACTCTCTGTCTCTGTGGTCACATGGCCTTCTCTCCCCTGTCTCTGTGTCTCCTCTTGTGTCTCTTATAAGGACATTTGTCACTGGATTTAGGGCCGATCAGGGTAATCCAAGATGATCTCATTTCACAATCCTTCACTTAATTACATCTGAAAAGACCCTCTTTCCGAGTAAGGTCGTGGTCAGAGGTTACAGGGGTCAGGGGGTGGATACATCTTCTTGGAGGGCTTTCACTCCGCTAGCCATGGCATGAAGGGGTGAATCTCCTGTAGGAGGAAGTCAGTAGAAAATATTAAACTGGGACTTGTGATTCAACACCAGTGTCACCACCAGGAGACCCAGCAGAAGGACGTGGACGTGGTTGCCTTAGTGCAGCCCAAGGCAGGGCAGGGGCTGGGTCAGAGCCCTGCTGTACCACCTGGCTCAAGGATGCACGTGTGTTACATTGATGGCATTTGAAAGTTAAGTTATCGGAACGTTGTATGTCTGGGCAATGCAACCCCCATGGAATGGGGGCCTGCGAGGACACAGATTTTTCTCTGAACCCGCTGACCTTTAGGCTCCAGGAGCCCCTCGCTGTGCCCTCGCCCCATACACCGTATCTCCTTCTCTGTGCAGCAACCCCACGACTGGCTCCTGCTCCTCAGACAAGACCAGCCCAGAGGCAGCCCTGGCAGCCACACCTGTCACCCCCGTGACCACAAGAGAGAAGATCCGGTCCAGGTTCCACGGCAGCCACGACCTGATCCACCGCCTGTTTGTCTGCATTTCAGGTGCGAGGTCTGGGCCTGAACAACTGAGGACACCGGGGTGGGAGATGGGGCATGCTTCACAGGCGCTCTGGCAGGGTGCGCACAGCCTCTCCCTCAGGTTGCTATAAATGGCACCTGGTCTGCTCCTTTTCCTGGAGAAGGGCTAGATCTACCTAATGCAGGAAGGTGGAGGAAAGGGACCTCTGCAGGTGGGGGTGGGGGAGCTGCCCAGGGGTGGGCACAGTGCAGGGCTCTATGAGTGTCCCTTAGCCAGAACCACCTAGTGGTGACAGCTGTGATCTGTTGATAAAATGAACAAATGTAAATAGTAGACCTTGTGCGGCGGCTGCCATGGCGGCCCTCCGCCCTGCCCCTGGCTTCTCCTGACTCCTGCATTTTCACTCCTGTCAAAGGAGCTGTCTCCCACGGGGCTGGGCTGCCTCCTCTTTCCCTGATGGAGTGGAGGACATGCTGGTCTCGGCTGACCCGGCACGCAGTGCCAGCCTCTGAAGTTCCTTGCATCCGCCCTCTGTCACTCTTACCACGGTCCTCTTCCCCCAGGCGTGGCTGACCAGCTGCAGACGAACTATGCTAGTGACCTGAGAAGTATTCTCAAGACGCTGTTTGAGGTCATGGCCACCAAGCCAGAAACGGATGACAAGGAAAAGTTAAGGAAGGGTGAGTGCCCACTCAAGATGGGCTCTGAACCTGCACCAGCCACCTGTGTCCATTGCCCCCAGGGAGGGGATGCTGAGAAAACCGCACCTCCTAGCCCTGGGCAAGCATGGCCACGAGGCAAGCTTGTACCCAGGATCGGCTGACCTGCCACAGTCCAAATGTGCAACCAAAGGGTGCATAGCCGTGGGGCCTGGGAAGCACCGAGCAAGGCCACCTGCCTGGAGAAATGGCTCCACCCCTGTGAGTTTGCAGATAGGTCAGCCCCACTGTTCTTGTGTGAGCAACACGTGGCTCCTGGCCCCCTGCACACACTGCAGCAAGGTAACCCGACTCTTATTGCCGACGAGGCTGGCACAGTGTCACTTCCACTGAATTCCATCTGTCACAGCAGAGGCCAGCCCAGAGTCATGGGGGATGTGGGCCACACTGCTCTGTGGGGTAGTGGAAAAGAGTCCACTCTCAGACCCAGTCATACATAGGCATGTGTACACACGTGCATGCACACATGCCCACAAAGCACACACACATGCATGCACACAAGCGCACACTCACATACACATACACATATACATGCACATAAGTGTACCACACATGCATGCAACACAGGCTTGCACGTATGTGCACATACACTCACACTCACACATGCACACAACAGTTATTTGGCGAGGGAGTAGGCATCAGGGCGAGGACTGATTAGGCACAGGGAGCTTGACCCACGGCCCTTGCAAGATTCTGGAGTGGGACAAAGGGTTCGACTCCTGCTCGCCAGCCCCTTGTGCTGGCCTCAGGTGTCTGTTCTGGGGGTGCTGCCCCTCACCACAGGGGTCTGGGCACACAGGATAGCCTGCCTGGTCCTGGAGCCCTGGCCCAGCAGGGCACGTTCTTGCCAGCGGAGAGGAGCCTTGTGTCCACTGAGCTCACCCCCTGGAGTCCACACCACACCATTCTGCCAGGGGATTCTCAGCAGGGCTGCCTTCTGGAAACCGCACTGCGGAAGAGGCGGTGTCACAGACTGGCTCTGCAACCGGGGGATTGTGAGCCCCTCAGGCTACGCCCTGGACTGGGCACTCACACTGGCAGTCTAGGGGGTCTGGCCACACTTGTGCAGTGCAGGAAGGAGCATCCACCTGCCTCAGAGCCCACCACCCTGTGCACAGAAGGGACTTCAGAAGGGAAGAGCCCCAACCAGGATCAGCACGCTGTGGGCACTCCCTCCGTGTGCTGTGAGACTGTCAGTGGGTCTGGGGGAGCTGACCCTGCTGGAGGCACCCAGGATATCCACCAGGGACAGGTGACCATGCATCGACCTCCTCACCCACCACCCCCAATGGCCTCCCTTTTTCTGCCAGTCACCCAGACCCTGCGGAGTGCGGCCTTGGAGGACTGTGCATTGTGCCAGGAGACCCTGTCATCCTCGGAACTTGCAGCCAAGACCCGAGATGGGGACTTTGAAGGTGTGTGGGAGGCTCTGGGCCAGGGGCTGGCATGCTGCATGTTGGGCGGAGCACCCAGGAGCCTGCTCTGGACATTTCTACCTCTCTGCCCCACCCCAGCCCCTCCCAGAGGCTGTCTCAGTGTGTGGCTTCCCATGGGGTAGCCTCCCACGCTGCAGCGCTCCTCCCCTCCCGGGTGGGCACACAGCCAGCCCCAGACACTGCCTGGGACACCAGTGGGGGGCCGAGGGAGTCGGGGGGGGCCTCCTTACTGAGGGGTTGCAGGAGTCAGGAGGGCCTCCTTGTGGGGGGGCCATGGGAGTTAGGGGGGCCTTCTTCATGAGGGCAGGGCCTCAGGCCACCGGATGTGAGCAGGTGCAGCCAGAGACAACTCTCTGTTCCCCTGTGGGCCAGCTGGAGGCCAGGTGGCTGGGCAGTCAGGAAGGAGGGTACAGAGCAAATGGGGGGCACTGAAGCACATTGGTGGGGATGGGGCTGCCCATGGCCTTTGGAAGGGGCTGGTGGCAGAATGTGAAAACAGGCCCCTGGGTCCCTGGAGGTTTGGGAGAGGTGCCGAAGGGCAGCCAGAGCTGTCAGGGAGAGCTCGGGAGAGTGAGGGTCACAGCCAGGGTGTGGTCACCCAGGTGGAGGCTCCCTGCAGCACTTCCCGAATGCAGGTGTCGCGGCCTGGGGTTTGGTGGCCTGGCACTGCCAATAGCTGTGACGAGTGATGGGTGCATGTGATGCCATCAGTTTCCTGAAATCATAGCCAGTACCTGAGGTCTAGGGGAAGACAGAGAGGAGGAGAGGGACCAGTGGTGCCTGCACCCGCCAGGCCTCTGACCCTGCCCCTGGCCCACCTGGCTCTGCCACTGCTGATGTGTCCCCGGTTCTCATTGTGACAGACCCACCTGAGTGGGTGCCAGACGAGGCCTGTGGCTTCTGCACCGCCTGCAAAGCTCCATTTACCGTCATCCGCCGAAAGCACCACTGTCGTAGCTGCGGAAAGGTAGGTGGGAGCACACCCCAGAGGATGGTCCCCCAGTGTCACGGGGGGACCTGTCCACAGGTGCAGCATGAGGTTCTGGAAGTCAGGACCTGTGCCCCGGGAAGGTGTCGAGGTCTCTGGGTTCCTGTGAAAAGGCCCCAAGTTCGGGCCTTTGGAGCCTGGATGGTGCCCATGTCCGGCCCTGACCACTTTAGAGCCAGGGGAGGGGACAGAGGGTGAACAGGAGCCTTGGTGGCCTTGGTGCAGGGCCTGGACCCCCTAAGAGAGCCCAGCCTCCTGGGGCAAAGCCTTAGCCAGGGTTTCCTGGTGGTTCTAGCACCACAGTGGTAGGGCTGGGGACCAGGCAGACCCACCACCTGCCCTGCTGGCACTGGATGGGAGGGGCCTGGCTGGCTGGCGAGGTCCCGCCCCTCACTCCCCCCAACCCCCATGCCACCCCTACCCTGTTCTAGATCTTCTGCTCCCGCTGCTCCTCGCACTCAGCACCACTGCCCCGCTACGGGCAGGTGAAGCCTGTCCGTGTGTGCACGCACTGCTACATGTTCCACGTCACGCCCTTCTACAGTGACAAGGCGGGCCTGTGACATGGCCCGGGCCACATGCCCCCACCCCCAGGCAGGACCCCCAGGAAGGACGGGAGCGTCTCCCTGTGTCTCATCCAGCTGCCGCACCCTAGGGTTGCCCAGACTTCCAGATTGTTTGGAGCCTCCATCCCACCCACCCTGGCCTGGGACCCCACCCAGGGATCCCAGGCCGGATGCAGGGTGACAGGTCAGCCTGGCCCACGGAGGGAGCCCAGTGGCAGGGGGCCTGGCAGGTGGGCCGGGCTTTCCTGCTGGTCCACAGGAGCTCTGCTATGACTGGTGTGTGCAGGAGAGTGGCCTCCCTGAGGGGCCTCTTCTGTCCGGTGAATCTAGAAGCAGGCATGGGGCAACTGGGCAGGCTCCCCGTCACGGCAGGGTTTCCCGTGCGCTCACCAAATCAGAAATAGCAGGCTGTCCCTTCCTTCCCACAGCGGCCCACCACCCTCCCCAGTGCCCACCCTCGCTGGCCTGCCTCATGCATCTCATTTCTTCTTGGCGGGGGAAGTGTGGGAAGCCACTCAGTGGGCCTCTGGGCAAGCAGAGGCCTGGTGTCTGCCCTCCACTGTCCACCTGCTGGCAGAGCCCGGGCAGCGCAGAGACCCATGGGCCCGGAGGTTGCTCAGGTTCTTGGATCCAAGCTCACCAAGCAGCCCAGGACCGCTGGGGGCTGCCAATGTGGCCACCACGACCCCCTTCCCTCTGTACCCCCTGGGATCCTGGCCCACTCCCTCAGACCCCAGAGCAGCCTGGACCCAAGCTGACACAGCAGAGTGGCCCCAGCACAGACACCTCCTCAGGCTTAAATCTCAGGCTTCACATTGCAACGATGATTGCAGTTTTATTTGTAGAGATGACACACCTACTGCTTCTTTTATAGGATAAAATGCAATTACTATTTAACAGTGGACTACACATGCAGAAAAATGGCTTCTGTGGGGGGAGAGTATATAATGGAGAGAATATTATGTATTGAGATTATATTTATTTTCTAAATGCTGTAATTCAAAACCATTTCCATAAATCTATTTAAGGATTGCAGACGCTTTTCATTTTTTCTGTGAACGCTGACTCCTTTTTCTCTGTCTGGAAAGCGACGGTGCTCATGCTGACATGCGTTCTGCCGAGGAAGCTGGGGGCTTCTGCACTCCTGGGACAACTGCAGGGCAGGCCTTGGCTCCCTGTCAGCCCCCAGGAGAGAAGAGGTCACCCCCTGCCTCCCTGCAAGTCCCATCCACGCCTTCAGGGCTCTGTGCCCCACCTGCCCACCCTCCTGCTTCGTTCCTCTTCTCATCTTCAGCCCAGACCCCTGGCTCTTGCCATCTTGGGGCCCACCCCACCTGCGGACCCTGGTCGTAGGGCCTCGCTGCCCAGCAGCCTGGGGGCTGCCTTCTGGAGGGTCCTGGAGAGAACAGGGTTGTCACAGGGATAGGCCTGAGCCCCTGGAGGTGGGCACTGGAGGGCCAGAGAATGGGGCACTTTCTGCCTGGTGAGAAAGTATTTTAGAAAGTGGGGTCTCTCTGCCTTTGGGAGCAGAAGAGAAGGGCATCCATGGAACCTCAGTATCTCTGGCTGCCCAAGGCTGGGTCCATCCTCCCACATCTGAACAGAACACAGAGAGATGGTTCTTCCCCCCCAGATCCCACTCCCTACTCTGGTGGACAGCTGTGCCATAGTGGAATCACCCCCGCAGGGAAGCCTTCATGGATCTGCTCTGTGGGCCCCCTCTCTCTTCACAGGCACCCACACTGGACACCTGAGACGTGGTGGTCCTCCTTGTCCACCAGGTCAGAGGTGGGAGAGGGGGTGGAGACCAGGAAGGCAGGTCTGCCCCCCAGAGGGTGGAGCCTGGGCCCCAGGGTGGCAGACAGGAAGATCTGCATGTGGCCAGGTCCTGGGAACCCTTCAGGCCAGGGGGAAGGAGGCAGCCTCTCCCTGAGCTGCCCTGCAGGAAGGACTGGGGCCACAGGAGCCCTACCACGAGGTGGCCCACTGTCCTGTTCACACAGAAATAAGGGGTTTCCTGGACTCTGGGGTTGCCCAATAAACTCAGGATGTTCAGTCACCCTACCCTACTGTGGGGCTATCCTTGCCACAAAGGCAGAGCCAGGACCTGGGGTGAGAAGGGCTGGTCCCAGGCAGAATCCAGCTCAGGAAGAATCTAGAAGGGATGACTTGCTGCCCACCCACAGCTGGGGCTCCTGACTGGGAGAACTGGGGTTGGGGTTGGGGGGAGTGCCCAGGGCTCTGGATCTGGAGTCAGCCCCTGCAGGCCAACCTCAGGACCACATGCAGGTCAGCATTCCTGAGCCTCAGTTTCCCCATCCTCACCACCATGGTCCTTCCTGCTGGTGTTTCCTGAGCATGCTGCGTTCCCTGGCTTCACATATGCTGTCCCCTCTGCTCCCACGACAGTCCCTCAAGGCAGCAGGATCCCTGTGTTATAGATGGGGAAACTGAGGCTCACAGAGGTCAGCAAGTGGCAGAGCTGGGTCGCAGGCTTCTAGCAGGATCCCACAAGAGGCGAAAGCAGAAGCATCCTGTGACGTGAGGAGCCAGGGAAGGTGCCTCAAGAGGCAGTGGCTCCACCCGGTTGCTCATGGGGCAGCTGGAGGGAGGCAAGGCTGCCCTGAGCGCGGTGCTTCCCGCCCTCTCTGGGCTGTGCACAGGCACTGTTCTCCAGCACCTCCCACCCCACCCCAGCTTCGGGGAACAGGCAGGGGCCTGAAGGCTGGGCTGTGCCCACCCTGCAGGGGCTCAGGACCCCAGAGGCAGCCTGCAGCTCCCAGGGATAGGCCCACAAGTCACAGAACAGGTGTCCCAGGGGCTCAGGAGCAGGCCCTGGGGCAGAGATCGCCACATCGTAACTTGGGGAGGTGGCACAAGGTAGGGAAGGGGGAAGCCCCACTGGGTCCTGCCCCTTCCACTGTGGGCTCAGCTCAGCCACCACAGAGGTGGCTCCAGACCCCCCTCCCATCCCCACACCATGGCCTCTGGAACTGCCCCTGTGGCCCCCCATGGCTCATCTCTACAGCAGCCTGTGGCCTGGCCTGCCTTCCTGGGTGGGGGAGCACCCAGGCCAACAGCCAGCTGTCCTGTCTGGGAGGCAGTGAGGTCTCCCCAGCCCACACCATTGAGCTGTGCTGGTTCCTGGGCTGAGCAAGGATGAGGAGGCCAGGAGCACAGGGCAGAAGGCCCTGGGGCAGCGTGGGTGTGCATGCAAGAAGTGTCCTTCTTGGTGATGAAGGTGATGGACGCCAAGTCGGGGGCAGGGGTGGGGGTGGGGTGGGGAGGCGGATATGAAGCAGGGAGCCCAGCTATAGGCCCTAAGGGCCACCAAGGGGCACCCCACCCCACTGCCTCCTCTCGGGAGCCTGGCTGCCAGGGTTCCGCTGTATTGGGGGAACCTGGAGCACTTCCCTGCAGGGGCCGCCCACTGTGGCCAGGCACCCCAAGTCTGAACAGAGCCCCCAGTGCAGCCAGACCCAGTAGCCAGGCCCTTGTCCTCAAGGTCCTGCAGATGGTGGAGGGTCCAGAGAGGCCTGACACAGCAATGACCAAAGGCAGGACAGACCATGCCCAAATGGCTTGGGGAGGAAGGGGAAGGGTTGGGGTGGCAGCTGACAGCACCCTGGAGGGGCGACTCCAGCCTGTCTCTGGGCCCAGTGCCTCGGCCTCACCCAGCTCTTGCTTTTCCTGTTACCTGGACTCTGCAGTGGGAGCTGAGGGGAGGCAGGCAGGACCCAAAGTGCCCACCCCATGCAACTCCCATGCCCCAGAATCCTGGAGGTGCTACCAGGCCCACCCAGATGCACCTCCTCCAGGAAGGCTTCCCAGATAGCAGAACCCCCCCCCCCCCTCAGCAGAGCCCCTGCCATTCGTGGGAGGAAGACCTGCTCTTCTACCCCAAGCTGGTCCTCCCCAGGCCTTGAAGAAGAAAGGGCCTCAGCACCACAGAGGGCATGGAGCAGCAGCAGGGCCAGGCTGGGCCCCTCTGTTTCTGGTGGCCTGAGCCCGGGCCTATCCAGCTGTCAGTGGCCCTACCAACTTGGGAAGCCATCCCCTGACGCCACGGCAAGTGTCTGAACTGCAACCACAACCCTCCTTCATAACCTTTTTTTTCCCTGTAAAAGTTTTTGAAAAGAAGTTTTACTCTTCTGCTTTTGGACACTTTGGCTATAAGAAATTCATTTAATTTACAATTGTCTAGGTTGTCCAGGGGTCATCAGCACAGAGAGAAAAGTTTGTAAAGTGAGAAAAACGTCTGCCCCACTAATTGTTCACAAATATAATGAACTGTTTCTTATTTTAAGTTAAAAAATAATGTTGACATTACATTATGTAGATATTTAATTACATTTTCATGCATTTTGATTTTGCTGTCTTCTTTTTGTACTCTGGAAACGATGTCTTCCTGAGTGTCAAACTTTTTGGAAGGCCCCCAAATGCTTGGAGGCCTGGCCTGGTGCCAACGGCTGGCCAGCCAGGGCAGCCTTGCCCCACCCCAGGTTCTGAGCAAGACTGCTGTGACCAGTTGTGACTGGGCAGGCCCCATCTCTCTGAGGCCCCATTGCCCTGTGGGCAGGGCCAAGGGCTAGAAGCACTTGTTGATTTGGGGCTGATTTTCAGGTTCCTGCCACTTCCTGGGCACCCCCTGTGCCCAGCCCGCTGCAGCCCAGGGCTTTGCATGCATTCTCATTGCACCCCCATTTTATAGCTAGGGAAACTGGGGTTCAGAGAGGTTAAGTGAGTTGGTCAACTTGTCATGGCCAGACTAGAATCTAGGGTGTCTTTGAGGGTGGGACCCCCTGACAGAGCTCCCCAGGACGCCCCCCTGGTGTTGGCACACAAGCAGGCCTCTCAGTGCAGGGAGGCCAAGGCTTCTGGGGGGTAGGTACACGCTGGGCCAGTTGTGCCTGATGACTGGGGCTGTTCCCCAGGACCTGCCTGAGGGAGCTGCCCACGCCAGCCACCCCCGGGGTCTGAGGAGAGGCAGGCTTCAGGTCAGGGGAGGAGACACGCAGGGCAGCCTCCTGCCCGGAATGTGGGGCTGGGGGCCGGGGCTGCAGGGCATCTGCCCCAGTGACCGGGGAGGCCAAAGGCGAGAGAGGAGGTGGCGCTGGGGCCAGGCATCCTGGCAGTGCAGGGAAACAGGCCCTGGAGGAGGGTAAGCCTCACCAAGCTCCCCACCCTGGGGGTGTAGTGCAGTGTGTTGAGGCTCTCAGACAGGCTGAGAGGACAGGGTGCGTTCCAGAACCAGGGTGCCCACGTTCGTGTGCGGTGGCGACAGGGAGGCTGGTGATCCTGAGTCCAGAGAAAGGAAGTTGGGCTCAGTAAGCACAGGGAAGGCTGGGAAGCAGTCTTCCAGAGGTTTCTTTCCCTCAGGTCTCCTTAGAGCCTTTGAAACCCTCATGGGATCCTGGGGGAGGGAAGTAAGGCAGCCTTTCCCAGGCTGAACCAGGGATCCTTCATCCCATCCTCCTATTGCCCCCAGAGGTGGACAGAGTGTCCTTGTTTTATAGCTCGGGAAGCTGAGGCAGGGCTGGGGGTGGGGGAAGAAAACCCGGGCAGGGGGAGGGTGGGGGGAGTACAGGGGGAAGTCCAGGCAGACTGAAGACTTACCAGCCCTGGCCTTCCACCCAAAATTGGGGAAGCCCCTTCTAGATTCAGGTCCTGCCCTTCTCCTGGAGCTGCTGGCTGGGGTGGGGTGGGGGAGGCTGGGCTCCCCAAAAGGGCAGTGAGGGAGAACACTCCAGGGGGTTAGGGGCAGTCTAAGACTGGGCTGGGGGCTTAGAGGATGGGGCAGTGAGGGGCATGTGGCTGGGCCAGCAGGGCTGCATGGTGGAGGCCCTGGGGGCTTGGGTGCATGGAGGGGGCTCAGGAGTGGGGGTGGAGAAAGCCCCCACCAGAGCAGGCTAAGGGGACTGGGCTCCCCTGGGCAGAAGGCTTGAGATGTCTGCCCCTCCCTCCTGGCCATGGGCTCCCTGGAGAAGGGGCAGGAAGGGCAGAGCAGGCCTGGGGGAGGGGATGGGGAAGGAGGCACCTGGTCCAGACTGGGCCCAGGAAAAGCTTCTAGGAGATTCCCTGGGGACCTTGCTTCAGAAGGGGCCTGGGACATCCTGCTCCCTGCAGGCCAGCCCAAGCCATGTGCTCCCTTCCACAACCTCCCCCCTGGGGCTCCACAGGCGGCTGTGTGCCTCAGTGCTGACCCGAGGTGCCTCTGCCCATCTTGGGGGGGCATGCTGAGGCTTGTGGGTGGAGAGGCCCAGCCAGCCCCAGGAGAGACCAGCCCCTCACCTGTATGTCCTCCCCACCCTGCTGGCTCTGGCTTGCAGTGGCTTCCAAATCTCCCCTGGGGGCCTCCAGGCCCAGCCACAGCCACACAGGCCTGGCTGAAGTTGGCTCCAGGACTTGCTGGCCACCTTCCTCCGCTTCCCTCCCATCCTTGCTAGCCTGTGGCGCCTCTCTGGTTGCCCCTGGTCCTTGGTCTGCCCAGGCCCTCGCAGTCCCCTCACCACTCCTGCACACTCCCCCAGGCGGTGGCACCCACAAACACACTCCCAGGCAAAGTTGTGCCCCTCAGGCACCTGGGAAGTACTTGATCCTGGGTTGGCTGCAGTGGGTGGGTGGGGGTGAAATGGCCTAGGTCCAAGTTAAGAATTGCAGGCTGGGAGGTGGTACACAGATAGCTCCCCACAGCCACACCTGGGCGCCTGTCCTGCCGGCTGTGGCACTGAACAAACCCCTCACCCCATGGCAGGGAGGAAGCAGGGCACTGTGCCCAGCAGGCACAATCTCACGAGGGAGGTGGCAGGCAGCAACCCACTGGGCAGCCAAAGCAGGGATGGAGGAACTTTGCAAAATGCTGACCAGCAGGTAGAGAGCCCAGGTCCCCACAACACAGAATGCATCCCACTCCTCGCCAGATTTGGCACCCTCCTTCACCCTGCACAGCTCTAGGCAGACTAACTTAGAGGGACTCAGCACTGAGTTCTTGTTAGGGCCTCTGCCCTGGCCCCAGGGTGATGTGGCACAGGAACCAGAAGAGCCCCATTAACATCAAGGGCATTAATGTCCATGCAGGGCTGTCTCACGTCCCGGTTGGGTCCTGCAGCACACAGTATTCTTAATTCCACTTCACAGATCTGACAACTGTGGCTTACACCCCAGCAGGTGTGGCTGGGCCAGGTGGCTTTGGTTTTCACACTCCTGTGTCACTGGCCCTGAATCTCGTGTGTGGAAGCACTAATCTCCATTCTGCTGGGATATCTGGGGGACCCTAGCAAGTCCCTGAACCTCAAGGGCCCCGGTTTCCTTATCTGTAACTGGGCATGCAGAAATACATAAGGAAATGCATATAAAGCTTTCACATCAGTCTGAAGGCTAAAAGTGCTGAGGTTTTACAGTTTTTTGTTCTATTTTCTTGGCGGCATCCCCCCACTGCACTTAGAACTTCTGTAGGGTGGTCCAGCCACCTTATGCCACAAAACTCTCCAGCCTGCTGGTCCCACTCTTAGGAGCACCCAGGCCACTGACCTCAAAAATCAGTGAGAGGGAAGATCAAGGAGCACTGGGCAGCGCTGAGGCCAGTCCCGCACCTCCTGGGCCAGCCTTAGGGTCCTCGTCCCACTTAGGGCGACTTCCCCCTTTAGAAAAGAGCTTCTTTGGCCAGAGGGGACAGCCAGCGAATGTCCCCACCCTCAGACCAGACACAGAGCACACAGCACTCCACTCTTGGAAGCCCCACTCGACTGTGGCGGCGGATCTTTGTCCCCTTCTCTGGGTCTGGGGCCCCTCCTTCAGCCCTGGTGTCCACTGGGCAGCTCTGAAAGACCCCTTCCACTCTGGGCCTCAGTTTCCCCATTGATACCCTCAGAGGCCTGGCTCTTTTAGGCTCAAACTGTCTGCGCCCCTACCCCCAGGCTCAGCCTTTCTTGGGGCCACTCTGTTTCCAGTGGGGAGGGGAGTCGTTTGCAGTCCCACGCGAGACCCCTGAGCAGACCTCGAGGCCCCGTGTCCCCGCGGAGCCAGTGTCGCAGCTGGCGCTGGGTACAGGCTCCTGAGTGTGTTGTGCACAGACCCGCGGCCCCGGTGACGCTGCGGGCGCACGCCCAAGCCGGGGGTCGCTCAAGACGCGCCCCTTGTCTCCCTGGGCCTGGCGCTGGGCCCGGCACTGGCGGTCCCCGGCGCGCTCCGCTTCCTCTCGGCAATGTGTCGGGCCGCAGCGCTCTTATTGGCCGCGCGCCCTGCCGCCGGTCATTGGTCCGCGGCCCCTACTTTACATAGGCCGCTCTGGCCCAATCGGCGCACAGAGCCTACTTAACATGCACGACCGCCACCAGTCAGCGCGCGCGGGGGCCGGGCCACCACGTGCTGTTGCTAAGCTTGGGCTTCTAAATTGTTACTACCACGGCCGGCCTATCGGAACCGAGCTTCGCATCTGTCAACATTGTCGGCCCGGCCCGAGGCGTTCGGCCTTTCCCCATTGGCCTAGGCCCAGCCCAGTGCCCGCCCCCGAAGAAGCAGCGCCTGCTCCCATTGGCTGCGCCGGCTGCCGCTCGCCCTTATGTGTCAATTTGAGGGCCCGAGGCGGAGGGTGGCGGCCGAGCGCACAGCGAGTCCGCCGAGTCTGGGAAGTGGTGCCGCGGCCGCGCGGGGCGGGCGGCGAGCGGAGCCGGCCAGAGCGGGCCGGGCAGCGGCCGCCGCCGTCCCCGGGCGTGCGGGCGGCGCGGGCAGGAGGATGGAGCTGAATTCCCTGCTGATCCTGCTGGAGGCGGCCGAGTACCTGGAGCGCAGGGACCGAGGTAGCGCCCGCGCCCCTTTGTGCGCCGGGCGGCGGGCGGGCGGCGGGGCGCGGGCAGGGCGGGGGTCCGCTGACCGCGCCGTCTGTCCGCAGAGGCCGAGCACGGCTACGCCTCAGTGCTGCCCTTCGACGGCGACTTCGCCAGGAAGAAAACAAAGGCGGCCGGCCTGGTGCGCAAGGCCCCGAACAACAGGTACCGCCCCCCGTGCTGCCGCCCCCCGCCCGGCCCGAAGCCAGTTCTGCTCGGCCCGGCCCGAGCTCAGCCCCGTCCCTACCCGGAGAATCCTTCCGCGCGGATCCTCGGCCCGCAGCCTCGCTGTGCTGCCGCGCGCCCCGGCGGCCAGCCTGGAGGAGGAGGCGCGCCGGGCCGCGGCCGCAGCCCCGCCCGCGCGCCCCGCCCGCGCCGTCGCCATCTTCCCGCGGCCGCGCCTCCTCGGCTTCTCGCGTAAACAGTGCCACGCGTACAGCGCCCGCCGCCCGGGGTCTCCTCCCGCAGCCGCTCCCGCCCCCAAGTTGTTCTGGACTTTTCCAGGCAGGAAAAAAGTTGTCAGTGGGCGCTGGCCGACGCCCCGCGTGTCCCGAGAAACTGAGGCTGAGTTGGGGCGCCGTGGGGCTGCCGGCCCTAATCCCTTCTCTCCGCGGGTGGGTGGACCGCCTCTCTCTGTCTACCCCCAGGAGCCAAGTCCCTCAGGAGCCTGGACAAAGAAGGCGCGTGGAGGCCCTGCGCGGGCCTCCACTCCTCCCAAAGTGCCCACCGCTCCTGCCTGGCCTCCGGACACAGTGAAACTCCAGCTACAAGTGCAGGCGTCCTCTTCTTTGGGACAGGAGGCCAGTTTAAGGGAGCAGGAAGAGGGGGTCGGCTGCAGGGGCAGGCTCTGTGAAGGAGTTCCTCCTGGTGCCAGCTACTGCCTCTATGCCCTTGGCCTTGTGCTCAGATTGCAGAAGCCCTAAAGCAGGGTGCATGCACTTCCCTGGGTGGGGAGTGGGGACCCTGGGCTAGGACTTTCCCCAGAGTTTCCACTCTCCTGGCTGCTGTGAAGACCATGGCACACTTGGCATTGTCTGGGGGCCCACCTTGGCCCAGCTACTTCCATGTCACCAGGCTGGGAGCTGCGCTCGCAGGGGGCTTCAGGGCCCCTTGGCAGAGGGTGTGGCTCATTCCTGTGGCCTGCCTGTTCTTGGGAAACAGAAAGGCTGGCACAGGGACCCATCTCTGTGGCGTCCTGGCGTTCTCAGCCTGGCCAAGAATTGGTTGAGTCTCCAGCTGCCCTGTCTGGGACCTATTTCTGAGTCCCAGCCCCTTGTCCCCTTTGGGGACAGTTTGGAGAAGGACATGAGCGTGTTGGGGACTCCTCAGTGAGCAAGCCTGGCCCTTGATGCCATCTTTCCCCATCCCAAGTCCCTGCTACCTGTACAAAACTGCAGGATGTGACCTCAGGTTCCTATGGCATGGAGTACCCAAAGCTGACAACCAGAATCATAGCTGAGGCTCCCTGAATGCTTTCTCTGCACTAGGTGTTTCACACACACAACTGATTAATCTTCCCCCCAGCTCCATAAAGGTGACGTTATTTTTAATTTTCATTTACCGCTGAGGAAACTGAGGCACAGAGAGATTCAGTTACTTGACTGAAGCCACTCATCTCCGATGGTTTCCTGTCCCGAGGTGGGGTCCTGCCCTTCCACATCTGCTGGGATGGAGACGTGGGGGCACTGGTGAGGGATGTGGAGGGCTCCTCAGCTGGGCCCATCTCCCCTGCGGCTCCCCTGGGCAGTGCCTGACTACCCCCATGCCTCAGGCAGCCCCAGGCCGACAGACATGGCCTCTTGCTTGGCAGTTGCTGCCCTTGAGGCTGTCCTCAGCCAGGCCAGACAAGGAGCTAGGGCAGAGCAGGGGCAGAGGGTCCTGGAGCCTCTGATTTGGTGGGGCAGCCCCACCCACACCTGTGGGGCTTGTGTGTCCTGCCTAGGTGAGGGAAAGGGATGGGGCACAGCAGGGACCAGGCTGAGAGGTGGGTAGTGGGCAGGAGGGCAGGATTGGGTCTGGGGAGACGTGGCCCCAGTGGTTGCTGTGATTCAGCAGGAGGGGCCTGGAGCCAGCCCACAGGGGTTCGGTTCTACCAGAAAGTGAGCAGACAAGGGCCGAGGTGATGCTGGAAGCATTTGGCACAGCCCTAGAGGGGGCTAGCCCCACCTCTCCTCAGGGATAGGATACTCTTGGGACCCGTGTTACACAACTCTTTTGCAAGGGCCTCAAGGGTCTCTGGGCCCAGGAAGAACTCCCGGGGGAGGAGGGCTGGCCCCTCTGCATCCCCCAGGCTGCCCAGGCAGTGCCCCTCTGCCTCCAAGGTGGGATCTAGCCCAGAGGTTACACGGGGAGGCCCAGCAGCTGGCATCCCCCCAGCCCTGTTGGCTGCAGCAGACCAGGTAGGTGGGGCAGGCAATCCAGCCTGAGGGATGGGGACAGGAGACACCAAATCCCAAGTCTCTGGAGCAGGAGAGTGTGGGAGCAGGCAGGCAGTGGTCAGCAGAAGCTTTAGGAAGGGGTAGGGTCTGGTGCAGGGAGAGGGCTCAGGGCTTAATCTGGATATGCCTCAAGTGGCCTAGGCTCTCTGCTCATGTGTGCAGCAGCCTGGGCGACCTGGCTGGCCTCCTGGGTCCCCCTGCACTGGGAGGTGACCTGGAGCTAGGAGCTTGGCCCCGCTGCATCATTGTCCTCCAGGGCAAATGCATTGGCACTGTACCCCTGTTGTGTGCGGTATTCTGTGCCTTGTCTGAATAGGCCAGACAGGTGGCATGAGCTGCAGGCAGTACCCCGTCCCCAGAGAGCTGAGCCTGGGCCCAGGACAGCCAGTCCAGCCAGAGCATGGCTCCTGAGGGAAGCAGGAGGGCCAGCCTCAGTGTCCCCCTGCACTCACTGGCCCAGCAAGCACCCGTGTCTCAGAAGCCCCCTCGTGGGCTGACCTGGCTGAGACTTTTCTGTCCCTGGGTATCCTTATTGGTCTTGTGCGCTGTGATCACGTAGGTCTGTGAGCCTGACAAGCTGGTGTTGTCAGGACAGGACCACCCGGTCTCCTGAGGACCTGGCCTCCGTTCCCTGAGCTCAACCTGCCATTGGTCCTCTGTGCTGGCCCACATTGGTTCCAAGGACACAGCAAGCCTTAGGGAGTGGGGAGCAGAGAAGGCAGGCTGCTGGCTGCCCAGGCAACTGTGGGGCGCTGGGTGGATCAGCCCCAGGACTGGCTATTGCTGCTCCCTGGGCCTCCCCTACCCCTTCCCAAAGGGGTCTGGATCTTCCTGCCCGCCAGAGCCCTTGTGGACCTTGCTAAGTGGCCTGGTGGCCCTGGAGTGCACCTCCATGCCTCCCTGTCCTTGTGGCTCAGTATGTGGTTCCTGCAGGCCTTTGGTTGGCAGCTGCTCACCTGTCCCAGCCCTCACCACCCTGGGCCATTTTGGATCCCAGACCCGCCCTAGCTGCTGTCTGCAGGTCCCTGCCCCCCACACCCCCAGCCCCCGGTCTTTATATTCTGGGGGTTGGGCAGTGCAGTGAGCTCTGTCTTTCTGTCTCTCTGAACAGGTCTTCACACAACGAGCTAGAAAAGCACAGGTAAGTGACACCTCCCCAACCCCCCAGTTGAGCTGCCTGACACACCTGGCCTCCCTCTGCTGAGGGGATGCTGTGGCTGCTGAGCCCCCCACCTGGCCTGGCCTGGTCGTGGCTGACTATGCTGCCAGGCTCTGCCCTTGTCTTGGGAAGGGTCCTCCTTAAAGGAGAAGGCCAGGATCACTGTTGTGCTGGGAGTGGGGGTTGGGGGGCTGCCCAGGCTTTGCTCCAGGGAATTTAGCCTGGGGGCCAGAGCCAGGTGGTGGCTGGGCCTTGGAGCAGGACCCCTTGTGCAGTGAATGATGGGCTGTGATCAGGAGTTGGGGCCTCTGACCCCTCAGCCCCATGCCCTTTGCCTCTGTTCCTTCTGGGGTCTGCCTTCCAAGTAGCCATGCTAGAGTCTTGTCCAGTGTGGGGGCAGCTAGTCTCAGGTCACGTGGGCCTGGTGGGAAGCTCTGGCCCAGGGCAGGATTCAGGTGAGCCCCCTTCATGTCCACTCAACTGCAGGGCTGGGTCCATGGAGGAGCACGGCCACCTAGGAGTCCCTCTGCCCCGGCCCCAGTTAGCCTGGGGCTCTGCATGTAACGCTACTAGGTGTCCCTTCCCTAACTGGTGCCGGCCTGGGGCTGCTAGGGCTGCACACCCAGCTGTGCCAGTGGGGACATGGTACAGTGAGCTCCGGAGCCTTGAGTGAGTACAAAGCCTCCATGGGCTAGCCAGCGCCAAAGGCAGGAGCCCCCTGCCAGGACCAGGGAGACCCCCTGAGGGATGCCGGGTGATTGTTCTTCCTGACTTTGCACCCATCTGTGAAATGGGTCAGTTCTTTCTTCCCTTCTGGCAGGGGCAGTTCTACCTGCCAGTTGAGCCTTCCTTGGCTTGCTCTGGAAGTTCTGGCACTCGACCAGTTCTCCACCTCCCCCCACCCCCATGTCTGCACCCACGGCAGTACCAACTTCTGCTCCCCCAGGATTCAGGCTGCTAGCTGGGGCGGGCGGCTGGGCAGGGGCGGAACGCTGTGTTCTCTGAGGAACTGAACTTCCTGGACTGGCCATGTGTGTTTGGGGGGTTCCCTAGAGACCACAGAGGCGGGGGCAGGTGCAGGGCCTGAGGAAACTGGGCAGGCCTGGAGTTGCTCCCAGGCCAGAGGAGACCAGGCTGGCCTTGACTGGGACCTAGAACTTGGGCAGGCCAAGTGGAGGCAGACTTCCTGGAGGTGGTGGCTGGAAGGACAGATGGGGATGCCACTGGGGGAGGGTGGGTGGCAAGGGTGTGGCAGCCTCTGACCACTGCAGCTGCTCCTTGACCCTGGCCTTGGCTTCTGCCATCTCCTCCAGAGTTGTGAAACATGGGTGGGGAGGGGGGAGATAGGTGGGCAGCCTAGTGACTCTGTAGGCTCCCTCAGCCCAGTGCAGTGGTCTCTGCTTCTGGCTGGCCAAGAGGCAAGTGTGGGCAGCCCTGAGCACCCACAGGCCTGGAGCTTAGGGCTCTGGCAGGGACTTTAATCGTAGCCTACCTGTGGCTGGCCCAAGGCCGATGCCGGATGCTCCTGGCTGCTGGCCGCAGGAAGGGCTGCATGTTGTCCTGAGGAAGGAAGGAAGCACCTGGCTGGGCCACCAGCCGCTCCTGGGAGGCAGGCCCTGGACATCAACCTCCCTGGAGGTGTCCCCTCACTGGGGCTGGGCTGGGCCTGTGGGACTTCCCCTTGTATGTTCTCAGCCAAGCCAGGCCACCCTGAGGCCTGCCTTGCCCTACTCCCCTCCCCTTCCTCCACTGTAGCCAAGCACCTCCAGCAGGGCTGCTCAGCGATGCTCAGCTGCTGACTCTAGGGGCCTGGGGCTTAAGGAGGCTACACATTTCTTGGTCTGGTGACCCTCATGGCCCAGCTCTAGGCTTTGGCCTTAGCACAATTGTGGGGAGGGTCCCTGGCCTGCATCCTGGCCCTCTCAGCACTCCCTGCAGTGGCAGGGCCCATCCCAGAATCCCAGAGGCCAGTCCAGAGTCCTTAGTGGGCCCTGCCAACTTCCACCCCCAAGCATAGAGATGCTTGTCCAGGTCCTGGGTAGACCCCTCCCTTTGCGGGGCAGCCACATGCAGCCTTCACAAACCACACAAGCAATGTGAGTTTGTTAGCAACAACCAAAAAATGCAGGTCAACGCAAGGGGAGAGTGGGAGTTGCCCTTGCTCCTGTCCCCGCGGCCCCCCAGGGCCACTGGTCGGTGTATTTCCTTGCTGCCTCTTCTCTGGCAGCCAGGCCTGGCGTGGTTCAGAGTGTGGCTCTGCTGGCTGGCTGGGACCCTGGCATGGAGCCAAGCCCTCTAGGCGCTCTGGGTCCTCCTCTAAGGATTGGGTCTGCAGGGGAAGCTGGGGTGGGCTGGGCCCATGCCAAGGGCCTGGCTGCGGCAGCCCTGGTGACGGAGCTGCTGTTGGTTTCAGAGGCAGGTTCTGCCTCCTGAGTCCACACAGTCTTTCTTTAGGAAGTGGTGGGTTTTAAAAGTGCCTTGGAATGCTCAGGACAGCCACAGGGTGCTGGCAGAGGGCCTGGGGAGCTAGAGCAGCTTCAGGAGGAGGGCTTAGTGAGAGCCCAGTGTGGCTGCAGGCTGTGGGACTTTGGGGCTCAGGAGGGCAACACCCACCCAGGGTCCCACAGCTGGCTATTGACAGAGCGAATTCCAGGCCCTGGCCCTAGGCTGCCGTGTCACAGCTGCTGCCCAGGGCAGGGAGCTACGAGGACCTGTGCAGCTTGCAGCCCTGGCATACTCTCTCCTGGGGATGGGTGGACATGCTACCAAGTATTGATAGTGCACGTGTGTGGTCACACGGCCTCCCTTTGTCTCTTGAGAAAAGTCCGTTTTATAATTTCTAAAGCAATCTGCTCAGGTACCCCCTGCACCCCAGAGACTGTGTCCCAGGCACTCGGGAGGCTGCTCCTCCACACTTGTGCTAATGTTGCTGGGATAGGAAGGGGACCTCATTATCTATATTTCCTCACTTGATCTCTCGCCTGACACCAAGTAAGCGCGTCCTCCTAGTCACACACTCTGTGCGGCCTCCTCCCCGCCACCTGCTGGGGTCCTTAGTAGTGCCCCTCTGGTAACTCGAGGGGGTCTCCAGACCTTGCTGCAGAGAACGTTGGTGAGCGCAAGTGTTGCATTCTGAGGGGGGCAGTTTTGCAGGACCTGGGTCCTGGAAGTAGAGACACCGGCCCGTGGTTGGTGATGATTGTGCCAAAGCCCTTCAGAACTTTGTCCCTTTGCTCTCCCACCAACAAACTGCGAACCGTCCCCTGTACCAGCAGGGAAGAACCAGTCCCTCCTTTGCTTTTCAGCCCGTTGGAAGGGTGACAATTGGTATCTCCTTGTTTGAGTTTTCATTTCCTGGGTCGCGTGTGAGATGGAGTCAGTGTTATGTTAGATTAGCCTCATATTCTGCAACTTGCTTGCTTGTGTCTTTTGCCTGCTGTCACGTTGACGTATTCCTCTGTTCATTTTTGATGTGTATGCACTCAGAATATCAGGAGCACTAACTGTGTGTCTTTTCTATGTATTGCAGATATTTTTCTACTGTTATTTGTCTTTTAGCTGTGTTTTTTTTTTTGTACAAATGTGTTTGATTGTAATAGTAATATGTGGTTTTTTTAGCATAGAAAACCTGGAAAATACAGAAAAGCACAAAGCTGAAGAAATAAACATTGCCAACCGCATCACCTGGAGATGCACGCTTCCTGTGCTTCATTGTGTTTTGTTGAGTCTCTTGTGTGCGTCTGCTGTTTTATTTTTTAAACAAAATTGGGTCACTTGTCACATATGTGGTTCCGTATTCTAATTTTTTTCACTTAACATTCATGATGTGACAGTGTAGATACACTAAAATGATAATGAGGCTGTCTTTGGGTGGTGGAATTTGGGGATACTTCTAATTTTTTTTCTTTTTGTTGATTTGCATCTTCTAATTTTTCCACAGTAGTCATGTGCTGCTGATGTAATTAAATGGTGGATTGTAGAAATTGCCATTTGCTCTATAACAAGTGGGCCAGGAACGGAGGGCCCCTGGCAGCATCCTCACCTACAAGCTTAGTCCAGTGGTGGCTGCAGGATGGTGGGGACATGCCCTCACCCAGCTTGGTGCCTCTTGCCTGCACGGTTCCTGGGGTGATGGGTCGTGGGCACTGCCCCTCTGGGGGGTGAGGAGGCTGAGGTTCCAGGCACTTAAGGCAGTCATGGAACGGTGGCTTCGGATCCCTCCCTATGCCTGTGTAAAGTTGTGGGGGTGGTGTTGAAGATCCTCCAGCGTTGAGGTGGAGTCAGTATCAGTACAAATTCATGCCAGCTTCAGTCCTGTGTCCTGGAAGTTCTTCTTAAGGTTTAACTCGGGTTCACCCAGAAGAACTTCTAGGTCCCATGGTGCTGTGGGCTGGGGCACTGGGTGAGGTGCTTTGTCAGTGGAGGTTGCTGTGTGGATGTGGGTGACAGCCGTAGTGGCCACAGGTTGCAGCCCGCCCCTGAGAGGTGGGGCTGTTATGGCTCTGCAGACTCCTTGGACCCAGCAGCTCATCCTGTGGGCTTCAGGCTCCTCTGTCCAGAGGAAATGTCCTGCCTGCTTCCCTCCCAGGGAGACTGGATTTGCTGGGGCTTTGGAACACCGGGAGCAGAGATGACAAGGTGGGGATGCACGATGTTAAAGCTGCTTGGGGAAAGGAGCATACACAGGCATTGGTGACAACAGGGCAGTTGGGCAGCAAGTTTCCAAAAGCCTCAAAAAATATTCCTACCCCTTGACCTGGCAGTTTTACTCCTAAGAATCTCTTCTAAGCAGAGCATCCTGTGTTTGCAAGTGACCTTGGCAGCCTGTGGGGCTGGGCAGTCTGCTACTGGGCATGGCTGTGATGAAGCCTACCGGCATCCTGGGGTGCTGGGCCAGGTGGGGTGTGGATATGGCAGAGGCCCAGGCCAAATCAGGGAGCTCCTGAGGGTGAGTACCACCAGGCAGTCCTCCCAGACACGCAGACCAGCCAGGAGAGGCAGCGTTTCTGCAAGAGCAGATCTAGGAGAAAGCCCATGCCCTTCTCCTGAGGCCCGCGATGAACAAATTCTGGAGGACTGTGTCATATGAACAACTACCACTGAATATGATATTTCCAGTTTTGTGAAAAAACGGATTAATCTGTGTGGATACTGGGACAAACTCTGGAATGAAGCAGTTTCCAAAGGCAGACCAAACTCAGGGTTGGAGGGGGCCAGTCCTTGGCTCTTCTTGACCTGGGTGGACCTGTTTCTGTGGTGACAAGAATGACCAGAGAGCATGTTGTCTGCAGCGAGGTGAGGGGATGTAAATCTTATCTGAGTCCCCCAGACCTCCGTGTACCCTGCCCAGCACCTGTTGCCTCCCCCTGCCCTGCCCCGTTGGCCACCCAGACTCCAGATGCGGGGCTGCGGCAGCGGGGCAAGCAGGGGCTCTTGGGCAGTGCCTGGTGGTGGCACTCTGAGGCTCTGGCAGGGCCGTGGTGGTCTGGGCTTACCCTTGTCCAGATGGTGCCAGGCAAGGAGGGGATCCTTGGAGAGGGACTCTCACCTCACAGGGTTGGGAGCTGTGCAGGGCCCAGCCAGCTGCTCCTGCCTCCTCCAGACCTCTAAGGCCAGCCCTGCCTGCCATCACCCCCACGGCTTTGCCACCCCCACCTGATGGTTCCATCTCTGGCTCTTTCAGACGAGCCAAACTCAGGCTCTACCTGGAGCAGCTCAAGCAGCTGGTGCCCCTGGGCCCCGACAGCACCCGCCACACCACGCTGAGCCTCCTGAAGCGTGCCAAGGTGCACATCAAGGTGAGCGGGGCTGTGCCCTCTGCCCCTGCCCTGTCCAGCTGCCTTGGCTGACCTCAGCCCATTCCTGTGTGGCCTCGGGATGCACCTGGTGGTGGGGGTGGGGGGTGGGGCAGCTCTTTGACCAGAGGGCCTGAGGGTGAGTGGGGAGCTGCTTGGCAGGTGCCTATTGGGGCCTGGGTGTCTTTGCCGGGGCTAGGGGAGCAGCAGCAGGAGCTCCCTGGGCTGAGGTTATGTGGCTTGCACCAGGTTTTGTTGGGTGGTGACAGGGTAGGAGGGGGCGGTGCACGGGGCTGAGGGAGATGTTGCCTGGGGCAGCCCCCCCATGATCTTTAGACTGAGACTTGCTGGTTTAGCGTCTGGTGACATTTTGGCCCATCAGGGTGAGTGTCCATCCCCTGTAAGGGCTTCCTCTGCCTGCACATGCATGGGCACCTCCAGTTGGGGTGGCAGGAGCTTTGAGAGAGGAATGGTCAGAGCCCTGGGGGCCCTCAGAGAGCAGAGCAGACAGTGTATCAGCTGGGCCCACAGGAAGGTTTAGAGAGGGCAGGGTGCTACAGGTACCATTGTGGCATAGGCCAAAGCCCGAGACAGGCAGGGCCAAGAGTGTTCGAGAAGAGCTGTTTGGGGTAGGGCTGTCCTCCTGGAGAAGGTTTCAGCTGAAGTCTGGGTGGCACTGACCCAGGGCTTCAAGCCCACATGACTTTGCTTGACCAAGGTTGGCTGGCCGTTGGGGGTGCTAGAGCCGATCAGTAGATGGAGAGCACAGGGCTAAGAGGTAGCACCTGTGGGTGACCGCCTGGCTGGAACGGGGAAGGGTGCACATCAGGCTGTGGGAGGGCCAGCAGGGACTGGGCACCCTGTGGCCCCTGGCCTGGCTGAGCCGTAGGGGGGATGGGGAGCTTGCCCTGCCCAGCCCTCTGTGCCTGGCACCTGGTGCGGGGACACTCCTTCCTTGCCAAGGGCTCACAGCTCCCCCATCCCCAGAAACTGGAGGAGCAGGACCGCCGGGCACTGAGCATCAAGGAGCAGCTGCAGCGGGAGCATCGCTTCCTGAAGCGGCGCCTGGAGCAGTTGTCAGTGCAGAGCGTGGAGCGTGTGCGCACAGATAGCACAGGCTCTGCTGTCTCCACGGATGACTCGGAGCAAGGTGGGCACGTGGGCCCAGGCCTCTTGCAGCTCCCCAGGGGGATGGCAGAGGAGGCATCTGGGGTAGGGTCAGGGCTGACGGGGTGTCCCCAGTACCGTCTGAGCATGCTGCATGCCTCGGCTCATTCATCATCACCACCTGCATGCAGAAGGGATGGGACAAGGAGGGTGAGGCTCGGAGGCTGGGCAACATGCCCCCATGGGTGCCAGAGCCAGGCTTGGCCCCAGCAGTATGCTTCAGGAGCTGGGGGTCTTACCCAGAGCCCATCCTAGTGTCTGCCGCCTCAGGGCCCAGATAGAAGTTCCACACCTATTGGCAGAGCTTCTGCTTCCAGAAAAGGGAGAGAGAGACCCTTGCTGTGAAGGAGCCCTAGGCTGGTGCCCACAGCATGCCTCACCCCACCCCTCTCTGTTCTCCCCAGAAGTGGACATAGAGGGCATGGAGTTTGGTCCCGGTGAGCTGGACAGTGTTGGCAGCAGCAGTGACGTGGATGACCACTACAGCCTGCAGAGTGGTGGCAGCAGCGACGGTGGCTACGGGCCCCATTGCCGGCGGCCTGGCTGCCCTGGCCTCTTGTAGGCCCTGTGCCCTCTGCTCCTGGCCTGCCCACCTGCCCAGCCAAGCGTGTCAGCCCTCCAGGCCTCCCTCGACTGACGTCAGCCTTGCCACAGGCCCACCACTGTACCATTCTGGAAGCTCCAGCTGCTGCCTGGGTTGCCCACCTCTGCCCACTCGCTGGTCAGGGCCCGCTGAGCCACCCGACCCTGCCAGCTGGACAGGGCCCTCTGCAGGGAGGCAGGGCCTAGTTCCTGCATCCTGGAGCCCAGCGTAGCCACCCATGGTCTGTTCTCAGATTCCTAAGCATTCCAGAAGTATTAAATGTCATTGCTGCAAACCTCGGCGGGCACCGTGTGAGGGACTTAATGACCACCACAGGGAGCCCAGACCCCAACCCTGGATCCCAGGAGAAAGGATTGGACCGAGGAAGGAAGGAAGGAAGGAAGGCGAGGCTGTCTGTCTGTCCGTCCATCTGTTGGTCCACGCAGGCTCCTGAGGCATGAATGGAGGGATCCACGAAGGGCGGGACTTGGGTGAGCACCTGAGGCAGGTGGGTGGATGGGGGCCTTCCTGCCCTGTAGGCATAGGAGCCAGGGCTGGGCCATGCCACCCCTAGCTGGGGAGATCCTGCTCTGGTAGGACTGTCAGATGCACACATGCACACACCTAGGCACATGCGCTTGCGTACACGCTCACACACGCAGATGTGTGGGCACCCAGAGGCTACATGTTCTAGGGAGGTTGGCCTTTGGAGGTCACCTAGGCAAATGCTGGCCCCTGGTCTGCACTTGACTCCCCCTGCAACCCCCGGCTCACCCACACCTGCCTGGTCTACACAGGACGGGGCTTCTCTTCCCGCAGAGGCTGGGGTGAGCTGGAGGCTGGCGAGTTGAAACCTCTGGGTCTTCAGGGAGCATTCTCATCTCCCTTTAAAGAAATAAGATGCTGCACTGCCCGGCAGCCCAGACAGGGCTCTGGGAGCCCGTTGGAGAGGGGGCTTCCTCATGAGTTCTGCTGTGTCCGCCTCTGCTGGCAGAGAGGCTTTTTCCAAAAAACAAAACAGAGAAATGTTTTTGAAAACAAAAAGGCTGTAAAGACTCTAGGCCAAGGGATGTTAGCGTGCGCCGCCTCTATTTCCTGTACGAGATTTTTGTATTCTATTTTCCTAGCTGTTGTTACATCCTTATTTGCTGAGGGATGGGAGCAACCCAGTGTCTCAGGGACCCATCCCTCCATCATGTTGTCATAGTGTGCCTTGTGTCCCAGGTCTGGCCATGCCCCCACTACCAGCACGTCCCTGTGGCTCACAGGACACCCCTGGCCTGCCCATCACATGTCCCCCACAGTGGGTAGCCCCTCCCAGCATCCAGGCTTCCTGGGAGTGATGCAGCCAGGCCTGTGTGGGCATATGGCTGCTCTCTGCCACCAGCAGGAGGGGCCATGATCTGGCCCCCAATTTCATCCTCTCCAGCATCTGGCAGGGGCCTGCTTTGCCGCTTGGGGACATCAGGCCACCTCTGGGGGCTTGCTTGCTAACCAGAGAAATAGATCCTCATCTGCTACCTGACTCAAGCCCCTGTTCCCTGGCCTAGGCCAGGGGCTCCAGGTCTCAAATACTGGTAGCAGACGAAGACCCTGGGTGGTGCAGGCTTGGCATTATGAGTCTTCTGCTGGCCTTGCATTCCTAAAGTCCTTTGTCCCTGGGGACCATACAGCAATACTTGGGTGGTGGGCGTGGGGCTGGCCCACAGCAGTGCCTGCCACCTCTCCGGTGCATCTGTAACCAATTTCAGAATCTTGGGGAAAATGCATGTTTATTTTCAGCCATGTGGATGGACACCCCAGAGTGGGTGGCCTACTGAGGCGGGAAGCTCCCTGGAAATAGCTCTGGCACAGAACCTGCCCTACAGGTGCTTGGGACAAGAGGCAGAGAACAGGCTTGTGGGGCGGGTGCGTGGAGTTGGGGAGACTGTCCAAATGTCCTTCTGGCCCCACGGGCAGGGGCTGTTGCTGCCGGCCCAAGTCTGCCCACCATGCCTGCGTTCCCAACACCTCTGAGAGTGCTTGCTTCCGGGCACCAGGACAGTCCATGCTCTCGATTCTTGAAGCATCAGCTCCCCTTGCCACCTTGTAACACCTGGGGGGTTTGCTCTAACCTCTGGACAACAGAATCCAACCAGGTGACCAGTAGTGGCCTCCCTCAGCCAACCTTCCTGGCAGCTCAGCCGTGGTTTTTCAGGCTGCGGTTCCTGGGTGGACAGGGGAGCCGGCCAGGGAGTCAGCTGCTCATCCCTGCCCCCGGCGGGTGTGTACGGTGTGGCCCACGGGGTGGGGGCTGGTGCTAAGAGTTATTCACATCTATTCCTCTCCAGCTCCCTGCCATTTGCACAGGCTGGTCATTACTAGTGGCCATGGGGACCCAGGGCTGTTGTAGTGTCTGTAAAAAGCAACTGGGACCAGGACAGGGCACTGGGGTGCCTGTGCCCTCTGCGTGTGCCCTCTTGGCCCACGTGTGCCACTGTGGTGCTCAGTGGCTGAGACTCTGGAACCCCAGGCTCAAGTTTGGGTCCCCCCACCCTTCCCGGGAGGTGGCCTCACATGCCAGGCCCTCAACATCCTGGTGCAGGCCTGGCTGGCAGAGGAGGGGCTGCAGGGGGCTTTGCCTGCACGAGGGCCCAGGGCCTGACTCTAGCCCCGGTCTCAGTGGCAGTGCTGGGGCCTGTGTTCCTGGGCAGTAGAGCCACACACCAGGTGGTGGCCCGCCCTGCTGTTTGCCCTGGTCATCGCCTTCCTGCTGGGCTGTGCAGACCCAGCCCCTGCCTGTCTCTGGGTAAGCTAACCTGGGGCCCCCTCCCCACAGCCCGCTCGGAAGATCTTAACCCCGACTGCAGGGCACCCCTGGGGCCCATGTCTGGGCCACTAGGGCAGGTTCTGTGCCAGATTTCTGGGGCCACTTGAGGCCTGGTGCTGGTGAGGTGGGTGCGCTGGAGTGGGAAATGGGCCCCCACCCCCTGCCCACCAGCTGGGGAAGTGCTGTATCATTCTGTCATTGTAATATAAATACAGATTTTTATACCTCACCCCTCTGGCTCTGGCTCTTTCCATCACCATGCTCGGTTCCTCCCCTCGGCCCCCCACTAGACAGCCTGGGGCTGTTGGTGGCCACCTGGCCCAGCCTTTGGGGATTGGTCCTCACTGCCCTGCCCACAGCCTCTGCTTTCTGGGAGGCCCAGCAGACCACCACTGGGACGCCATGTCACAGCTCCTTTGCTGGACCCTGTCACAGCTGGAGGTGAATGAAGGCAGGTCCAGGCGGAAGCTCCCTTACTGGCCTATTTGCCAGATATGTGCGCTTGCTGCTGGCATTCGGGCTTTGCTGCTAGCTGGGGCTGGGGCACCGCTGGGCCAAGGACGGCTCATCTCTTAGGGTGTCCTTGCTGGCTTTGCTCACTGTGCCCGAGCCCTCCCCATGCAGAGCCTGCTGGCTCTCAGAGCTGCAGCCTGAGAATCCCTCCCTGGGCCTGTCCCGAGAACTACCTGGGCACTGCCTCAACATCCACCCTTGGGACCTGCTGTGCCGAGGTGTGGTGTGGCCAGCTGTCTTCTTGTGCTGGCAGTGACCACAGGGACCCAGCCTCCTGTCTGCCCATTGTGGGGGCAGTTGCGAGGTGGTGAGACCATGTGCTATGGGGAGGAGAGGCCTTACTCTTAAGCAAGCAGGGCCAGCCAGAGTGACCCTGGCTGCCCACTGCCCTACATGAGTAGACAATGCTGATCCTCTGAGGGCCCAGGGTTGGGGAGTATGGGCCCAGAGAGAGACATAGAAATGTCTGCCTTGAGTTCTGGAGAGTTGATGAAGTGGTGTAGCCAGAATGGGGGTTTCCCGAGAGCATGGGGACACCACACTGGACATGCGGCAGCAGCACACTGGAGATGGCCCAGCAGGACCTGCTGGCAGGTTCTGGGGTGGGCATAGAAGAGGACTGAGTTCCTCCTCCCCACCCCAGCAGAGCAGTGGACTCTGGATTCTTGAGCCTGTGTGACGCCCCCTCCCCCTACCCCCGAACATGGGGCCCTAGAGGTCTTCAGTGGGGCATCCCTAGAAAAGGGGATTCCTACTGGGATAGCAGCTGGGGCCTCAGAGCACTGGGATTTGGGCATTAATGTAAGTATGGACACCTGAATTTCAAATATTATTATGATTTAGAATCACCACCACCTCATTTTCTATTGAGGGCACGTGGCTGCCAGGGGCCAAGCTGAGCACTTTGCGTAATTAGTGCCTGTCTGGTCATGCTGGGTCCATCTCACAGGCAGAAACTGAGACTCGGGGAAGGTACCCCCTCCCCAGCTCACTGGGCTGGAGGGTGGTAGGCCTGGAACTTGGACCCCCGACCTCAGGGAAGCCCCTCCTGAGTCCCTCACCAGAGCCCACCTCCATAGTCCATCTGCATATTTGTTGGGTTACAGCAAATGCCCCCAAGCGGGGCACCTGCTGCATCTCAGCCCTCCTGCCCGATCTTCCTGGCAGCCAGAATGACCTCCAGCTGGTCTTGTTGCTCCTCTCTCTCAAATCCTCCTCTGGGTTCCCAAAGCCCACCCCTGCCCATGCCCCAGCACTCACCAGCTCTCCCTGGGCCTCCTCTGGGAACTGTCCTGAGTCCCCTCTGTCCTTGCCTTTACATCTTTGCTGGGATTGTGGCCACCCACATGAGGTGCTGGAATAATCTAGGCTGATCAGCATCAGGGCCTTTCGTTCTTCCTTGCCCAATCCCTAGCCATCCCGGGTGCACACTAGTCCCACGGAGATCTTTCCAGAGGGCAAACAGGTTATTCCTCTGGTTCCTTCTTTGTAACCACCTTCGGCATCCTCAGCCTGTCCTGAGGCCCTTTATGAGAACCCTGCCCAGGGTCCTCTGCCCACCCAACCCCTGCCAGCCCCCCTGGCTCCCTGCTGCCCTTCACTTGGCCACCGTGTGACCTCTGTTGGGTTTGGTGCTGACCCAAACCTGCCCGGGAGTTTGGGGACTGAATTTCCCCCTTTGTCACATGGATGTCAAGAGGACAAAAAACAAAATCTTCCCCCACCCTCCTCCAACCCCCTGGTATCAGCATGGTCTTCAGTTCTCTTCTTATTAGGAAGAAAAGAAAAAAAGGCCGCCCGGTCCCAGCTCTTCTCCTCCATATCCCCACACTGCAGGAACTGTCCTGCACCTTGTCTCTTGCCACTTTTGCCACTTTTGTTCCTGCAGAATCATGCTGCTAACACATCTGACAATGACTTTCCCACTTAGAAACGGCCCCCATTCCCCACTGCTTGCAGAAGAGTCCCACCATCTTCATTGAGAACCACATCTAAAAACAAATAATTTTTAACATCAGACTATCATTTCTAAAGTTTAAAAATAGTCTGAAAAGACATCGTCCAAAACCTAAAATACTTTTTAATATCAATAAAAGGGAAAGAAAGCTTCCAACAGGAAGGAGAAAAAGCAAACAGTAAAAACACTTGGTCCTAATATCTCTGTGTTTAAGTCTGTTTAGTCCATTATAGTCTCATGGGCTTTCTCAGGGAGGATTAATTCCTGGGTCCCTCTTATCTTTTGACCCTACTAAAACCCCAAATGATTTCGATTGGTGAAAAGAAAGTTTGTTCTGGAAATAACAGATTTGCTTTTCTTAAATTCCAATGCAACCTCAAGAAAACTTTCCAAGTCTGCATAGTTAAACCTATTGTGTTTGTCATTTGTATTCTGGGGGCTGGTGCGACTGTAATTTACTTTATATTTTTATAGCTTTTTATGGCCCTACAAATACCTTGCAAACAAATAACTATGGTCAGTAATTCAATTTGTGGCCCCAGAAAGCACCGAGCAGTCACTAGGAAAAGTGGGTTTCCAGAATGACTTCCAGGGCTCTGGAGTGCACCCCTCCTGCCCTCCGGAGATCTCTTTCTATAAAGTAGCCCCTTTTCTTTCTAGCATCTTTAATGCTGTCTCCTCTGAGTGCCTCCTCACAGCCTATAAATATCCCAAAGTTCCTCCCATTTTAAAACAAAACAAAACGAAAAATCCTCCCCTCAGCCCTGCATTCCCACCCCCTCATCTTGTGTCTTGTGTCTTGTTCGCTCTCTCTCCCTCCCTCTCTCTCTTCCCTCAGTCTTTGCCTCCTCAGCAAAATTTCCTGAAGGCGTCCCCTGCATGGCCTGCACTTCCTTCCTGACAAGCAGGCTCCACTGCTGTTCCCAGAAGCACCGATGCTGTGGCAGGGCCCTTCGGCTGCAGGGCCCTATGGCTCCAGCTCCCCTGGTTTCCCTGCCTCCAGGTTAGGCACCACTCTGCGAATTTCTCCCCTGTAATGTTTGTTTTTCAGATCATTTTAGGCTTTATTGACTTAAAAGTCAATAAAAGAGGAGGATAAAAAAGTAAAACAAGAATGAATAGGAAGTATCTTTGACTCAAGATTAATGCACAATATCTGCCTTACAACATTCTTTTTTTCTCTTTAAAAGCATTAAGACAAACTATCCTAAAGACTTTTACCTAGTCACCCTAGACTAGAACATCATCCAAGCAGTCACCTTAGGGTCATTTGACACTGGGGGAAGAGAGTACTATTAATTCATGACCAAAGCACACACTTTGCAAATTTAGGTTAACTTGTAGAAGACTGGTAAATTGCAAATGCTTTTTGTTTAGTAGAGATGCAAACGAATACAAGTGATGACAAGTGTCCAATACAAGTGATGACCCAAAGGTCTGGTTTCACTGGACTGTAGGGCATCAGCTGGGTTTGCATTAAATTTAACAAGCTTATTTCAGCGTTCTTTCTTTTCATTGATGGCATATGCCGTTTCTGGCATCCTGGGAAATCGTGTGCCATCCTCACTACTTAAATACATCTTTGACACACAGCCGCTCTATGTTTATATGAGTTTATTTTAAACATTTTGAATATGGGATTGTGGAGGAAGTCAGCTTTTGCTTAGTGGTCAGGTGAAGACTTAGAAATTATGTGCTTTTGCAAAATAATGTTAATTGGAAAAGATTCTAAAGCAATCACTAAACCCTTAAAATGTACCAGGCCCTGCTCTGATTGCTGTGGACACACGAACTCATTTATCTCGTAGAAGAGACCTATTAGTGGACCTTCCACGGGCGGGACACAGGCAACTCGGCACCGACCTGCCCAGGTCACGCAGCTTGGCAGCGACAGGGCTGGGGGGTTGGGCCAGACCCTACGGCTCCAGTCTGTGCCCCTAATTACTAATCTAGGCTTTTCCCCTCTGTCCCTAAAAGTGGATTTGGGTACGGTGAGGGCAGAACTGTAAACAGAACTGAAGGCTGAGCTGACAGCAGGAGGGAACCCACCGCCTCTGCGCGGCGCTCAGCTCGGGCGGTGCACGTGGGCGAGGCGGGGCGGGGCGCGCAGGGCAGCATCGGAAAGAACCCCGCCCCCTCTCACCCTAGAGACGCCCCGCCCCGCCGCTCCTCACCGGAGAGGGCCCTACCCTCCGCCCCCACTAGAGAGACACCCCGCCCCCTCTCTCTGGAGAGGGCCCCGTCCGCCGACCCGCGCCTTGCGCCACGCCCCGCGCCACGCCCCGGCGTCAGGGTGCACGTTGGGCCGGGGGGCGGAGCGGCGCCTGGTCAGCTCCGCCCCAAAGTTGAGCCTCGCCAGCCCCGCCTCTTTAGACATCACGCCTGCGCAGTCACCCCGCGACGCCGTCCAGGCCCTATGCGCGTGCGCACATCCGGCGTTCCCGTGAGGCAGTGCAAGGCGCGGGAGGCGTGGAGGGCGGCGGCGGCATACCGGCTCGGGTGAGGCGGGGAATGAGATCTTCATGAGGTGAGTGGCGCGGGCCTTTTTGTGGGCTCCCGGGTATGGGACTGTAGGAGCGGCCGCGATCCCGGTCTGCACCCCGCTGCCTCTTCTTTCCCTGCGACCTGGAGGCTCCTTTCAGGCGCGCCAGTAGCCTCCCGGGCGTCGCGGTCGCGGGGCACAGGGCGAGGGGCTGAAGGGCGGCCTGAGCTCCGCGGAGTCAGGCACTTGTCTGGGGCTGGTGCAACTGGCTTTTAACGCCGATTCGGCGATTTTTGTGAATGCTTATTTTATTAACTTTCATACGTGTCATAACTGAGTTACACCCAGAAAACCCAGAGGTTTTTGTCACTACTGAGTCAAGTATATCGCGACTTCATGGTCATTAATCCGTAGGACTGGTCGCCGTTACTGACGTTCGCTTGGCTAAATCGTCGTGGGTTATTCAGTGGCGCGTTTGTTGAAAATAGTAAAGGCCTGAAATATTTCTACTGGGTAACTGCTTGCTTCTGGTTTTCTCTGCACTGGGTTGATCGTATGCGGAGATTGATTCCTGCGTGCTTGGTGAATGCTAATTGAATCACTGAGGTAAATATTTAGTTGATTCTTATTAAAAACTGCTGTATTTATTTCTAATTTCTTAACGTACGAAGAGCAGGGAAAAGAGGCTGCTTAGCCACATCGTGTCTTGGGTTTGTTTGGCTCCATTTAACTGTCAATTAAAAACTGCTGTTGTTACATAAAACATCATGTATTTTAAACCATTTTATCTTTGGAAAAAATAAGATTTTTTTCTTGTTAATTAGGTTTTCATTACTGTTGCAGTTTTAAGGAAATACCCTAATTGCTTATATTTATCTTAAACATTGCAGCTACAACTACCTTTCAGTTAGCCCGCTCTCAAATATGTGATATTTATCTATGTCTTCCTTTTAAAATTACAATCGTCTTTATTTGTGGTCTAATACTTGTTTTCTTTTCCCCAGGAGGAATCATAGATTCTAAAAAGATTTTTTCCCTTCTCTATGGACTTAATGTGAAACTTAGTTTTGTTTCTATTTGGATTTACTTTGTAAAAATCAACACCATAAACCCGTGTCAGATATTTAAAAATAGGGTAAACCATGAGTTGTGGAAATGAGTTTGTGGGAACATTAAAAAAAATCGGTTATCCTAAAGCTGATAGTCTTAATGGAGAAGATTTTGACTGGTTGTTTGAGACTGTTGAAGATGAATCATTTTTGAAGTGGTTTTGTGGGAATGTGAACGAACAGAATGTATTGTCTGAGAAAGAATTGGAAGCTTTTTGCATTCTTCAAAAATCAGGCAAGCCCATCCTAGAAGGGGCGGCATTGGACGAAGTTCTTAAAACCTGTAAAACTTCTGATTTGAAGACACCTAGACTGGGTGACAAAGAGCTGGAGAAATTAGAGAGTGAGGTTCAAACTCTGCAGAAATTAAAGAACCTAAAAATTCAACGACGTAACAAATGCCAATTGATGGCTTCAGTAACTAGCCACAGATGTCTGAGGTTAAATGCTAAAGAAGAAGCCACCAAAAAGCTGAAGCAGAGTCAAGGAATTCTAAATGCAATGAATGCTAAGATCAATAATGAACTTCAAGCTCTTACTGATGGAGTTACAAAGTTGATGCTGTTCTTCAGACAATCTAATTTGGGTAAAGGGACAAATCCACTGGTGTTTTTATCTCAGTTTTCTTTGGAAAAGTATCTAAGGCAGGAAGAGCAAAGCACAGCAGCATTAACCTTATATACCAAAAAGCAGTTCTTTCAGGGTATACATGAAGTAGTTGAAAGTTCAAATGAAGAAAATTTTCAACTTTTAGACCTACAAACACCATCTATTTGTGATAATCAAGAAATCCTTGAGGAGAGACGACTAGAGATGGCTAGGCTGCAGCTAGCATACATTTGTGCTCAACATCAGTTAATTCACTTGAAAGCAGGTAATCTGAGCATGAAGTCAAGTATCAAATGGGCCGAGGAGAATCTCCATAGCCTAACCAGCAAGGTAAACATATGATATGAGACTGGATTCATATTTTAATTGTTGTTAGGAATGAAAGATATAATATTGCTATTAAAGTACTTTAGAATGGGGGGTATAATAAGAAACTACAATTTTTTAATTTTCTCTTTGTTCAGTGCTTATTTGTGACATGTGTTTTCATGCAAATAAATCCACACATTAATGGAGGGCAGAAATGGTTGTTATAACCCCAACCACATTATCTAGTTGATTTTAAACAAGAGTGCTTTAATTTGCATTCTGAATTTGAAATTTGTGTTAATTCAGATAAAGACTGAACCGAGTTTTTTTTTTTTTTATGATGTGTATAGAGACTAATTGCTTTTTTATGGGTTTTCTGCCTCGTTTGCTCTAACCAGAGCATGGTGCTAATGAAGTCAAAGGTCCAGGTTCAGTGGGCTGAAACCCTGATTCCTTGTTGAGAATGAGCAGATATCCATCTACACTCTTGGAAAGCTTCCTTGGTAAACTACCTACTAGATAGTTGAGTAAAAGTGTAATTTTTCTGAATCTGAATACCAGCACCAAGTTAGTTACTATAACTGACACAAGCTTTGGAATAATATATAGGAAGTCCAGAAATTCTACAGAGGTACTAAAATCTGACTGACTAGGACCTACTGAGATAATTATAACTTTTAAGAAAAACTTAAATAGCATACACTTGGATTCAGTGAGTAGTATGCTAATAATGGTTTTGATTGAGTAAAATGAGCATGATAAGATCTCTATTTTCATAGCTGTTACTGTATATGTATGATAGTAGTAACACTAAAATTTAATATTTCATACTGGCTTTACCCTTGACTTAGTCTACATTCTTCCTTTTTAAATTGTAATTTTGGTTTATGCTAATATAAAATTAGTTTTTGTTCATTGAGCTTATCTGATCACCTAAAATGGAAAGTGAAAATAATTTTAAGACTGTTTCAGGTTTAGACTTACAGTTTGAAATGTAATTACTTTTCTTTGTGTAGGCTGTTGGCAAAGAAAATTTGGATGCTAAAATTTCTAGCTTGAACAGTGAGATTATGAAACTTGAAGAACAAATCACTCATGTAAAAGACAAAAGTTTGCCTGCTGTGGTAAAAGAGAATGCCCAGTTATTGAATATGCCAGTCGTAAAGGGAGATTTTGATCTGCAGATTGCCAAACAAGATTATTATACGGCAAGGCAAGAGTTAGTTTTAAATCAGTTGATAAAGCAAAAGGCATCATTTGAACTTCTACAGTTATTATATGAAATTGAATTAAGAAAGCATTGGGACATACATCGTCAACTTGAAAATTTGGTTCAAGAACTTAGTCAAAGTAACATGCTCTACCAGCAATTAGAAATGTTAACAGATCTGTCAGTCTCTCAGCAGATAAATCAAAGGAATACCATTGATACCAAGGATTATTCTACTCATAGGTATGTATGCTTTATTGTTTCTTTAGTAGTTTTTTCTTTTGTTTTTGTAAAATACTAGAGAGTTTGATTTAAAATTGTGGAAGTTTTAAAAATTCTTTATACTCTACTTTTGGCCTTTCTGTTCTTTTCCACTTTTATGTGCCGCCTTTTCCTTTTTAAATTTTTACTCCCTTTTCCATTCATGTTATTCATGTTAGATCTGAAAGTAGCTACTTTAGAGCTGAGGTGGATGAGTGGGGTGGAAGAATGAGTATATACAAAGTTTTATTCCCCTTTAGGTGTCATTATTTACATACCTTATTTTAGATTTGGGCCAGAAAGTTTGAATACAGCTTTGTAGGGTAGGTATTGCTGGCCAGGGGACTGACTTCATTTGGAGAAGGTGGCAGTAGAGAGGGGAGAAGACTTAATTTCTGTCTAGTCAGGTGAGTCACTGAGAATGAATGCTAGCTCTCAAGCTTTTTCTGTATGTCTAAGCAGTTGATAATACAGGGATACTGAAATTGGAGGGCTAAAATAGTCTAAAACCTTATAAATCTGGATCCTATTCCTGATTTTTCTCCAGGACTAGGGTAAAATTATCTAATTCTTTTGTTTTCTTATTAATAGAATGAGGGACTTGGATAGAGCTGCCTCAACACACAATTTCAGGGGCTGCCATTGACATGATCTATGTGAATGGTGCCCCCTGGAATTGTGTAGTTACATCCCCATAGACCATAATTGGCAGCCCTGGGCTTGAATCAGTGTTATGAAGTCTGTTACAACTTGTTAAAATACATTTTTTTAATTCTGAAGAAAAAAGCGGACTCCTTTTGTCAGATATGTTAGAAGGTGCTGCCTCAGATTTTTCCATTTGCCCTGTAGGATGTTGAATTTTTCTTCTATTAATGTTTGAGGGTTTTGTGTTTCGTTTTTTGTTTTTTAAGAGACAGGGTCGGCCGGGCGCGGTGGCTCACGCCTGTAATCCTAGCACTCTGGGAGGCCGAGGCGGGTGGATTGTTTGAGCTCAGGAGTTCGAAACCAGCCTGA
>NW_012154863.1:502709-508267 GCF_000956105.1 Propithecus coquereli | reverse complement strand
AAAAAAAAAAAGAAACAGGGTCTCACTCTCACCCAGGATGGAGTGCAGCGGCATGATCATTGCTGCAGCCTTCAAACTGCTGGGCTCAAGTGATACCACCCCCAGCTCAGCCTCCCAGTTAGCTGGAACTACAGGCTTGTGCCACCATATCTGGCCAATTGTTTGAAGTATTAAAGTGGCCTAATGGCTTATCAAGATTTTAATTTGCGGGCCAGGCGTGGTGGCTCACACCTGTAATCCTAGTACTCTGGGAGGCTGAGGCAGTAGGATCGCTGGAGCCCAGGAATTTGAGGTTGCTGTGAGCTGGACTGACACCATGGCACTCTAGCCCGGGCAACAGAGTGAGACTCTGTCTCAAAAAAAAAACAAAAAAGATTTTAATTTGCCAACAAAATATGGATAGGACTGGCATAGCAAAAGTTTGCTAGTATTTATAAGCTATTCGTGTAGCTTTTTATTGTTTGCATTTTGTATTTTACATTGTTTTAATTTTACATTTATTTTTACATCGTTTACATTTTTAGTTTTTCTCTTTTAATCCCTCCACAATCCTGTAAAATAGGTAGGTATTAAGATGTAGAAATTAAATCTCAGAGATTGATTTACCTTAGGTGTCACACAATAGAGAACTCAGACCTAGGTCTTCTGTTTCAGATTCATTGCTGGTCCTACTACATCATGTTATATAGTCCGTGAAATAAGTGTTTCCCTGGGAGGATCTCTGAAATGCGTTTTGTGTGAAGTAGGTTAATGGCAAAGTCAAGAAAAATTTTATGCCTAAAACTAAATACTGACATAGTATTTCAGTGAGAATGGTTTCAGTTGCTTGATTTTAGCAATGTATTTTTATAAGTTGTTATTTAGCTATCCCCACAAATGCCCCGATACAGTGGATTGTAATTTTGAAAACTGTACTTGAGAATTTTTCCCTGTAATTTTTATTTTTGTCGTATTTTAGGCTTTATCAACTTTTAGAGGGAGAGAATAAGAAAAAAGAATTGTTTATAACTCATGGAAACCTGGAGGAAGTGGCCAAGAAATTGAAACAGGATGTTTCTTTAGTACAAGATCAGTTGGCACTATCTGCTCAAGAACATTCTTTCTTTCTGTCCAAACTGAATAATGATGTGGACATGCTCTGTGATGCGTTGTATCAAGGAGGAAATCAGCTTTTGCTTAGTGATCAGGTAGGTGTTTGCCATTGTAGTTAAAAATGCTTTAAAAAATAATATTTATTGTAAAAGATATTAAAGAAAATGTTAACATAAGGAAAATATCCCAAACCCATTACCCCAAAATATTTAAAATTTATTTTTTATATCTCCTGCTAACCTTTGTTCGCATATAAATACATTTTTCAGATAGTTTTGATGAGTGTGCATGGAATTTTAAAAATTTATAAAATTTTCCAGGCACACATGTAACGTTTCTGCTAAGTATTTAAAAAAATAGTAAATCTCTCATTTTTTTTCACTTAGCAAATACAGGATTGCCTTTACATCTTTAAAATCCTCTATGTATACTGACTGATACATGCTCCTCCTAATGGAATTCTCCCTTTCTTCAAAGAGTAACTAGTATACTTAATTTTGTTTACCACTCGCTTGCTTTTATTTATAGTTTATTACACATATATATCCTAGACTGTATATTTAGTTTTATATGTATCTGAACTTTATATACATGGAATTATACTGTATGCATTTTTCAGTAACTTGTTTTTTAACATGTTTTGTTTTTTGTTTTTTTTTCCTGAGACAGAGTCTTGCTTTGTTGCCCGGGCTAGAGTGAGTGCCGTGGTGTCAGCCTAGCTCACAGCAACTTCAAACTCCTGAGCTCAAGCAATCCTTCTGCCTCAGCCTCCCAAGTAGCTGGGACTATAGGCATGCGCCACCATGCCCAGCTAATTTTTTCTATATATATTTTGTCCAGCTAATTTCTGTTTGTTTTTTTTTTATTAGAGACGGGGTCTCACTCTTGCTCAGGCTGGTCTCGAACTCCTGAGCTCAAACGATCTGCCTGCCTCAGCCTCCCAGAGTGCTAGGATTACAGGCGTGAGCCACCACGCCCGGCCTTTAACATGTTTTTAAGAGTCATCCATGTTGATAAAAGTTTTCTCTTATGTATAGTTAATATTCCATTATATGAAATTCCAATAGCCAGGAATGGTGACATGCGACTGTAGTCCCAGCTACTTGGTAGGGCTGAGATGGGAGGATTGCTTGAGCCCAGGAGTTCGAGTTTTGCAGTGAGCAATGATTGTGCCACTGCCCTCTAGCCTGGGTGACAGAACGAGAGACTCTGTTTCAAAGAAAACCCAAGCAAAACAAAAAAGAAATTCCACAATGTAATTATCTGTTCTGTTGACAAACATTTAGGTTATTTCCAGTTTTTGCTACTGTAGATCGTTACTACTATGGATAGTCTTTTTGAATGTCTCACACTTGCACAGTTCTGATTTCTCTACATCTTTGCTAATACTTGTTATTTTCTGTGGTTTTTAAAAATAGTAGACATCTTAATGGTGTGAAGTGATATCTGTGATTTGTTTTTTAACGGATCTCCCATTATTGATTTTGTTTTCTTGATCTTTTAGTGAGAGAATTGTGTAAAAATCTCCACTATGATGGTGCATTTGACTATTTCTTCAGGTAGTTCTGTATCAGTTTTTTATGTATTTTGAGTCTATTTTATAAGTTATTTCCAAGTTTAAAATTGTAGCGAATTATTATCCTGGTGGTTTTTAAATTGAGGTGAATCAAAGTATTTAGCGTTACTTAAATGGCCTTCTCTAGTCTTATAATGCATTTTGTCTTGGTACTCTTTTGTCTAATATTAATATTCTTTTGCCATCTTTTTGTTAGTAAGTAATTGCAAAGCAAGACATAGAGTTTTCTTTTTTTTCCTTTTTTGTTTTGTTTTACACTTTTCCAATAAGTTTTTATTAGTTAAGTCATGATTCAGGGTCCCAGGGTAGGGATCATCATGTGCCCAGGCCCCTCTTTACCACACTGGGAGAAGGATGGAGGACAGAGAGGTGGGGTGGGACTAGTTCAGATCTTCCCAGGAAACATACCTTCTGCCTAGTGGTTGTCTCTAGCTGAGACCAGGATATGGGGCAGAGGAACTTATACCAGTACCATTCGCACATAGAGACATCCCTCACTTTAGCAGTCATTACCTTCTCACAGCAGTGAGAAGTGCGAGTAGTTATGCCAACAGTTCATGGTCTGGTTCTGGCTGGAGAAGTGGCCATCAAAAGGGGCAGTCCTCAGGCCGGGCGTGGTGGCTCACAGTCTGTAATCCTAGCACTCTGGGAGGCGGGGGAGGATCACTTGAGCTCAGGAGTTCCAGACCAGCCTGAGGAAGAGCAAGACCCTGTATCTACTAAAAATAGAAAAATTAGCTGGGTGTGGCGGCACAGGCCTGTAATCCTAGCTACTTGGGAGGCTGAGGCAGGAGAATCACTTGAGCCCAGGAGTTTGAGGTTGCTGTGAGCTAGGCTGATGCCACTGCACTGTAGCCCGGGTGACAGAGTGAGACTCTGTCTCAAAAAATAAAGGGGAGAGGCAATCCTGTAGTTCTTGATTTTGATCTTGACATCTTCTGCTGTGGTGCTGACTCCTAATGACACCCTGATGCAGCTGGCAGCTCAGTGTGACCCTCAGCAAAGACTATAATTTTCTTTTTACTTACATATCTTTTGTATTCTTCTTTTTACTTAGCATTATGAAATAAACATTTTCACTCTCTAAATAGTTTTCTTAATTTTTAATGTTACAGTACTCTGTTGATTTAATTAATGTGCCATAATTTCTGTGACCTATCCATCATTATTGGACATTTTGGTAATCTTCGTTTTTTCTTTTGTTCTTGAACAGCGTTACGTATATCTTTGTGTACATAGCTTTTTGTTGTTGGATACTTTCATTCACATACATTCTTGGAAGTGGGATCATTGGAATTTTTGGGGGGGTCTGGGGTATACATTATTTTTGCCTTTGATAGTTTTTATTTTATACTTATTAGAAAACATCTTTTAGGTATAGATAAACATACATTTTTATCATATCACTTTTGAATGTACATTACAAGGAAAAAATAAGCCAATTATAAAATGGCTAGGGTATTTTTAAAGCTTTACATTCAGTATCTGATTCTTCTAAATTATTTTTTAATTCAAAGTTGTCTATATTTTTCCACACTGTACATCAAGAATGTTGGTGAGAAAGCATTTCTTAAGAGTACCTGGTTAGAAACAATCACATGATACTCTTAGTTGTTAAGATGCATCTTAATTTCAGGTATGTTTACCAAGTTTTTCTCAAAGGAGACCACTAAATGTAGGTAGTGTTGAAATTACTTAAATTTTTTTAAAGTGTAGTTTAAGAAGTACTGCTCTGTGAATTGTCATTTGTGACAGGTCTTAAGCAGTCATTCTTAAACTTATACACTAGAGTCACCAGGGAGCCTATCGAAATGCAGGTTCCTATCTCTGTCACAGAGATTGAGTAATTTAGTTTGGAGTGGGGAGCAGGAATCTATATTCATAACAAGCACCCCTGGTGATTACGATGTTCATGGACCATGCTGAGAAGCTATGGAAGGTTGAAGGTAGTTAACAGCTACAGATTTTCTGAGAATCTCTTTGGTGATACTGGCTAAAATTTATGAGTAGAATGCTTGATTAGAAAGCTATGGAGGCCAGGCGCGGTGGCTCACGCCTGTAATCCTAGCACTCTGGGAGGCCAAGGCGAGCGGATTGTTTGAGCTCAGGAGTTCGAGACCAGCCTGAGCAAGAGCGAGACCCCGTCTCTACTAAAAATAGAAAGAAATTAATCGGACAACTAAAACTATATAGAAAAAATTAGCCGGGCATGGTGGCGCATGCCTGTAGTCCCAGCTACTCGGGAGGCTGAGGCAGTAGGATCGCTTGAGCCCAGGAGTTTGAGGTTGCTGTCAGCTAGGCTAATGCCACGGCACTCCAGCCAGGGCAACAGAGTGAGACTCTGTCTCAAAAAAAAAAAAAAAAAAAGAAAGCTATGGAAACTCGTTAATAGTCTTGTTTAAATGCTAGAAAGTAAGGAATTTGAATTTACTAAATGTGAAAGGTCCAGCATGCCTAGGTTCTTGAGTAGGAGAATGACAGGATAAGTCAGGATGGTTTTTGTTGAATGTCACATGTAATTCTGTCTTCTAAGACAATGCAAAAAAAAAGAAAAATGGAGAGTTTTCTTGGGGTAATTCTTTTTTGTTGGTTTTAATTTCCAGGCTTTCTCTGTAACTTCTATGTCTAAAGTAAACAGAAATTAGGCTAAAACAACATTTAATTAATTAGGCAGAATATAAATTCCATGAGGGAGACCTTGTTCCTTCTTGTATCCATGGTCTCTAAAACAGTGCTTGGCACATGGTAGGCATTCAGTAATTGTTGAATAAATGAATACACAGTTTACATGTCAAGTATGCTTCAGGAAGTAAGAGTTTGCTTTGAATCACTTAAAATTACCTATCAAAAGTTGTTGCAATTAATCTTACATAGAATTTATATTAAATCT
>NW_012154863.1:497770-502659 GCF_000956105.1 Propithecus coquereli | reverse complement strand
ATTATGGATTTTTAATTGAGGTGTATTGCTAAAATTTTGGGAAGTTATTAAGTCATTTTGAGTCTTTCCATGTCAATTACATTTTAAATTTATGATTAGTGTTAGGAATAAATTTCTTGAATTAAAAGCATTTTTATTTTCCTCTTTTAGGAGTTAACAGAGCAGTTTCATCAAATTGAATCTCAACTGAATAAGCTAAATCATCTCCTTACTGATATTCTGGCTGATGTGAAGACAAAAAGAAAAATTTTGGCAACTAATAAATTACATCAAATGGAGAGAGAATTATATGTATATTTTTTAAAAGATGAAGATTATCTGAAAGACATTGTGGAGAATTTAGAAACCCAGTCAAAGATTAAGCCTATTGGTCTTGAAGATTGAAAATTCCTAAAAACTGAATCTTTACTATGTATATGCCATATATTGTATACATAGGAATAGAATATATCTAATAAACACTGCTAAATTTTTAAATTTGAGACCAATGGAATATTTCATTTAATGAATTCAAGTATTTTATCAGTTTGTTTTTTTCCTTTATATAACATGTTGGTTCAAAGTACCAGTGCTGCTTATGACTTGAACACTTGCTTAGTGGCACTTAGTCCTGGTAATTTTTTACTTATAGGGAAAAAGCATTATTATTGCATTATTATATAATGCAAGTATTTTTTAATACAGTTAATCTCCTCTGCCATATTTTTAGAAATAGAAATTTTCTGCTGTTGAATATTTTAAAAATTTGTGGCATTTTAAAATCTGTAGACCTTAACATACAAAATCACCAGGTCCCCTCATATTTGACTGTGAAGTAAAATTCTGCTCAAACTGTATTTCCCCATAATTCCCTGCTATGGACTTTGAGACAGTTTGAATGTTCCTACTTGCACCACCAAGAGTATTAGGATTCCGCTGACTGTGATTCATTTTAGAGGCTGGGTTCTGGGGACTCAAAGTTTCTACAAGACAGATCTCAGTAGTACTTTGACTTTAGTGTGTCTTACAATGATAGATGACTTTCAAATGAAATTTGAAATTTGTGTTTCAAAATTCTGTAAAAGTGGTTGCTCAAAGGATGTATGTTATTTTTTAACCAGTTTCTTAGCAGAAATACTAAATGTTGGATTGTATTTAATGTGAGATATTAGAGTAGTAAGTGGACAATTAGAAATTATTTGAAGAGTTGGTATAAAATAATTTGAGGTAGCTTATCATTTATTACATCAGATGCTTCTTGAGTACCCAGTTTATACATGGTGTGTGGCAAATATCATGTGAGCTTTATAGAGATATTGAAGAACATTCCTTATCTGCCTGTAATATGGAATGCCAATCTAAACACAACACAGATTATGTTTATGGAATTTTTCGTCTATAACCATCAGAAAATAAGCATGCTTAGGTGACATATGAGCCCTGTTGGTTTTTGTAATCCATTAAACAAAAATGTTTTGGCAATTATATTTGTGTGTTACTTAAAAATTTATGAAGTAAACCTTAATATACTTGAAAAATTTGTAGCAATAAATTTTGTCTAAGGTTTTACTATCAGAATCTTCTCACTTGAGTGACATTTTTAATTTATTTTTTTCCCTATTCTATCTTGGGATAGAAAATTCGCTTTAAATTTACTTTTCTCCAATAATGTGGAAAAATATGTCACTTGATTTTCAGGTTTATGGTAGTATATTCTGTGTAAGTTAGTGCCAGATATGTGTGACCAGATGCTTGATGATTTTTATTGTCCCCACCCAGACTTTCACCTGCTCAGCCCACGGGCCAGTAGGGCTGAGCAATGTAAGGATGGTAGTTGTGTATCTGCCACAATTAGCCAAGTCCGTTATTGTTGTGTTATTAAATTCATGTATTTGAAGATTTAATACCAGCCATTTTTCAAACCCCTGGAAATATTTAAGTAGATTGCTCGCTTCAGAATTATTAATTGGAAAATAAGTTCTCTGTTTACCGTGGTACTCCAGTTGAGCCTCTAGCTATTTTGCTTTCTTCTTGCTATCCTGTCTGTATTATGGGATAATTGATACCTATTTCCTGTGGTTATTAATATAGACTTGTTAAGTGAAAGTCTCAGTACATAAATTTTTCAAATAATTGTTTCTTGTTTTGAAGTCTCAAAATTAATATGTGGGTATTTATGTTGCTCTTACATTTAGGATTTTATGAAAATGGAAAATTATGAGGCATTTGTAAGCTTTGATCTCTCTAAGATTCCGCTCTCCAGTGTTGCTCAGAAAATTATGTCTGCTATGCATTCAGATGATTTAACGGATTCTGAGAATTGGGGAGAGAGTACAAAGAGTAAGTAATTTTTATGAACCTATCTTTTGTTACCTTGAATGTTAATTCTTAAGGCTAAGAATTGAAAATGAAATGTATGTATCAAAATTACTCCATAGGCTGGGTGTTGTGGCTCACACCTGTAATCCTAGCACTCTGGGAGGCCGAGGCGGGAGGATTGCTTGAGCTCAGGAGTTCGAGACCGGCCTGAACAAGAGCGAGACCCCGTCTCTACTATAAATAGAAAGATGTTAGCCAAACAACTAAAATAGAAAAAAATTAACTAGGCACGGTGGCGTGTTCCTGTAGTCCCAGCTATCCGGGAGGCTGAGGCATGAGGATTGCTTAAGCCCAGGAGTTTGAGGTTGCTGTGAGCTAGGCTGACACCACGGCATTCTAGCCCAGGCAAGAGAGTGAGACTCTGTCTCAAAAAAAAAAAAAAAAAAAAAAAAAATGCTCCATAGAACTTTACAGTATGTAAAGCTCCATGCCTGCAGAAAAATGAAGCCCAGCTCCTGCGCCCTTTACTCTCATTCAGTGCTGACTGAGCTTCTCACTAAATTTCATGTTTCCTTAACCTGTATTGCTTTAAAAATGTAATACTCTCCCTTGTTCCAGGCATCTCTGTCAAACAGTCCCTTAGAATCTGGATCAGGTATTTTAGTATCCTCAAAATAGATGGGCTCTTTCACAGTGCCTCGTGCTTCAACCTTGGCTCTCAGGTCACTGAACCTATACGTAGTATCTGCTATTGTATGCGGTGAACAAGAGAAGTGTTTTTGACTGTATCTGCCATAGAAATGTATAAAACTCTTAGATGGCAAAGATCAGTGGATCAGTGTGGATGTGTTTATTGATGTAACAGTAAAAGCAGTGACATGCTCACAAATGTCGCTGAAATGATTGTAACATCAGAGGTTTTTTTTGCAACTGGCAAAGCAGTTTTTATTTTAAATTTATGAATCTGGACCAATAATTTGTGTTTTGTTTCTTTTCCTACAAAGTAAGTTATAAGTGAATGAGATATAATGGAATAATTAAATTGAGATGAAATAATTGAGTGTTGCCAACTATTAGCACAAAAGCTCTTATGGTTTCTTGATTAAGTTATAGTAGCCCTTAACATTTTGTTCTGTTCACACTCAATCTTCTGTTGCTTATATGCCTTAATATAATAGAAGTCACTAATAAATTGGTAAGAAGTTTTGGTTGTGGTCTGTCTACCTAGTGATTCATGATGTTTTAAAGAAAGATAAATATTTAAACGCTATTCTTTAATATCCCCTCTGTACCTCCTAAAAACACTGTTACTTGCTAGGTGAATAGCCCATACCCAAAATCATATATTATTCCATATATTTTTTAAAATAGAGCAATGTGCACATGACAGGTAGAAATATGCTTCCCTTTGAAAACTGGTAAGAATAATGCCTCTGGTAGCTATCACTGTAGCATGAATCTCTGATGAAAAATTTATTTATGGCAATCAGCCCATCTCATGTGAACTCTTTTGTCATTCTTCTAAAATATCCTATTAAAATCTTGGTTTTTGTTAAGGTTATTGAGAAGACCGTGGAAAAAAATATCATATTGCTTTCTCTCGGGTGTTCTTGGATTCAGAAAAATAGTGGAATTTTCATAAGGTTTCTGTATTAACTATTGCTGCATAACACTATTACTACAGACGTACTGGCTTAAAACAACACATTTATTTATTGTCATGCAGTTTCTGTGAGTCAGGAGCCTGGGCATGGCTGGGTCCTCTGCAAGGCTACAATCTGGGTGTCAGCCAGGGCTGGGGTCTCATCTGAGGCTTGAGTGGAAAAGTGTTCTCTTCCAAGCTCACAGTTCAGTTTCTTGCTGGCTTTCAGACTGAGGTCCTCAGTTTCTCTGGCTCTTGGCTAGAGGCTGCCCTCAGTTCCTATCATGTGGTCCTCTCCATAGGCAACCTATAGTATGGTAACTTGCTATTTTTTTTTTTTTTGAGACAGTCTCAACTCTGTCGCCCAGGCTAGAGTGCCGTGGCATCAGCCTAGCTCACAGCAACCTCAAACTCCTCCTAGGCTCAAGCACTCCTACTGCCTCAGCCTTCCGAGTAGCTGGGACTGCAGGCATGCGCCACCACGCCCGGCTAAGTTTTTCTATATGTATTTTTAGTTATCCAGCTAATTTCTTTCTATTTTTTGTTTTTAGTAGAGACGGGGTCTCGCTCTTGCTCAGGCTGGTCTCGAAATGGTAACTTGCTTTTTCAGAGCTGGTAAGAGCCTGCCTAGCAAAACTGACAGTTACAGTCTTATGTAATGTAATCACATCCATCCTGCCACCTTTGCTGTGTTCTGTTGGTTAGAAGACAGTTAGTCCCACCCTCCCTCAAGGGGGGAAGGGGTTACACAAGGCATGATAACAAGAGGCCAGGATCATGGGACCACCCGTAGCGTCCACCACAGATTCATACCAGATATTTATTTATTCATTTTCATTCATTCATTTATAAGAGGCAGGGTCTCACTCTGCTATCTAGGCTGGAGTACAGTGGAGCTCACTATAGCCTAGAACTCCATCCAGTTTTATTCTTTTTTTGTTTTTTTTTT
>NW_012154863.1:471820-497590 GCF_000956105.1 Propithecus coquereli | reverse complement strand
ATATTTTTAGTTGTCTGGCTAATTTCTTTTAATTTTTTTAGTAGAGACGGGGTCTTGTCTCGCTCTTGCTTAGGCTGGTCTCGAACTCCTGACCTTGAGCGATCCTCCCGCCTTGGCCTCCCAGAGTGCTAGGATTACAGGCATGAGCCACCATGCCCGGCTCAGTTTTATTTTTATATGAATCTAATTAACGTTGGATTGCTGGTGGGTTATTGATAATTGATGCTGGACCTAGAGTCTTAATTAATTCCTGGATTTTTGTTGAATACTGAGCTGTTACTATGTCAGATTCTTCTAAGAAAATTACTGTAAGTCAGCCTTTCTTTAAGTCCATTTCATACCAAATAAATATCAAAATTGAACTTACAAATTAATGGAAATAAGTTATAAATATTTGCTTTTGCAAATTCTTATTAAGTAAAACCAAATAATAAACCTGTGATACTTGTCACTTTGGGGTCTAATTTTTCTAATCTGCTAGACTGACTGAAGTGTCTCAAGATACACACCCAGTAAAGATTGACTGTTTTATTTTCTTGAAACAAGCCTAGATCTTTATTTAAAAAACCTTTTGCCATGAAAAAAACATTAAAAATGCTGAAACTTAAAATATAGCTTAATGAGTTAATTTAAGAGAATATCCATGTAACTACCACTTACATTGCCAACAGCTCAAAATTTACTTCTCTATTAAAACCCTCTCCCTGCTTAAAGGTAACTTGTCCACCGCTTTGGAATTCAATATTCCCTTCTGAAGGCAGATGATTACACTGCATGGCTCAGTCTTCTATCAGCTATGACCAAGTGGCCAGGTTCTGTCAGTGGGACTTGAGCTCAAGTGGTGTGTGCCTTTTCCAGGGTATACCTGAAGACCTCCGACTTGTTTCCTCTCTGGCTTCTTTCTTTCCCACTAGTTGGAATCTGAAATGAATTTTCTCCAACCCAGAATCGTGGGCCCCTAAGTATTACAACTTCATGAAGCAGCTATACCACCAGCTGAGACCACTCACTGTAGACTAGACAAAGAAATAAACTTTTTGTTCTTTAAGCCATGGTATTGTTGGGTCTGTTGGGACTGCAGCTTAGCTTTTTACCTTAACTCATATACCTTTAAACTATATCAGAATTGGGTTCATCTGACTTAAATTTTCTTTTTCATTTTATTGTTTGGTGATGCTGCCAAAAGTTTTTGGTAAATACTGGGTGAGGAGGAGTTTTCAGTGTTGTCAGCTGACTTGGTGCTATGTATAGGATTATGCATATGATTAAGCACATATTTATTGGGATATATCTCTTTATGTTTTGTCTCAGTACCTACAGAAATGAACATTTTCTAGCACATGTATTAGAATTCATTTTCATTTTAAATTGGAGCTTAGAGGTCAATGTGGTGTTTTTCTAGTAATACAAAAATATCTTTACAAACATTACAAATCAGTACAAGTTTGAGACCCCCAAAGGTACATATTTTTAAAAATCCAATTCATTAATGTGAAGCTTGTCTTTATTCTCACCACCTAGAAGAAATAGTTGCAGTTTCAGGGACAGATACATAAAACTAAATGGCAGAGTAGATCTATTGTGATTATATTCACTCTTATCAAGAGCATATAAACATTTTATATTTTTCTATCAAATAAATAAACTTTTTATGTCCAGTCAGTCACCAAACCCTGCAAGGTCTTAGATTTCCATTCCTACTGCCACTGCTCTAATTCAGGCATTTGAGCCATCTCTCTTGGGTTTTTGCTGTAGCCTTGTCACTGTCTTTGCCTTCAGTTTATTGCCATTTTGTTCTTCTTTTTGCACCACTGCTAGAATTAGCTCATCAGCTCTTGTCCTTGCTCTCTGCGAAATTTATCTCTAAAAACATCCCCACATACTCCCACAAAGTGATCTGGCTTCAGCCTGCCCTTTTGAAGATACATGTTTTACTGTTTTCCCTCTTTCTTTGTGCTCCATTTAGATTTGACTATGACTTCCAGATACATAACACTTTTCTGTCTTCATCCTCTACTTAGCCTTTTCCCTCTGTCCTTTGCTCTTGAGCACTGACGTCTTAGTGTTTTACAAGGTTCTACTCAAATAATAATTCTTCCATTACCAGAATGCCATATTGGAAGGAAGCTTTGCTTTTGTATTTGATTGATCAATAACTAACTCCCTTTACAGAATGAACCGTAAAGTAGTTGTTATTTGTGTAATGCTTTAACTCTTGGTGCACTTTGAGCTCTTTGAAGGCAGGGTAAGGCATTCTGCTCGTCTTTGAATGCTACCATAGGTGGGCTGCTTGCTCTGTGAATTCACCTCTTAACTGATTTGTAAGTACTGATTTCTACCAACATTTAACACATGAAGGATTTTACTATTTTATCATGTATGTTGTAAATATTTTCCTCAACATTTTTGGGGGCTGTCTATACTACTTTAGGAAGTATTTTTGTTTTTTTGTTAAAACAGAAACTAAAGGTGATAATTCCGCATTTTAGGTTGGGTGCGGTGGCTCACGCCTGTAATCCTAGCCTTCTGGGAGGCTGAGGTGGAAGGATCGCTTGAGCTCAGGAGTTCGAGACCAGCCTGAGCAAGAGCGAGCCCCTGTCTCTAAAAAAAAAAAAAAATTCCACATTGTTCTTAAAATTTTTTTTTACATACTTAACACATCTGTATCATTTTTGTATGAAATTATGAAAGGGTTCATATATACATCGTTGATTTAGGCTTTTTCTTTTTTGCTTGTTGCACCTTCTCCCCTTATTGTTAATCAATGTTAATAACTTAGTGTGTGCCTTTTATATTTTTATCCATTTCTTTCCATGATTATACAGTCAGGTGCCATATGACAGACCACATATCCATTGGTGGTCCCGTAAGATTTTAATGGAGCTGGAAAAATTCCTATCACCTAGTGACATCATCACCATCATGATGTCATAGCACAAAGCACAATGTGTTACATGTTTGTGGTGATGCTGGTGTTAACAAATCTATGCTGCCAGTCATATGTTAATAACAGTATAGCACATATAATTATATACAGTACATAATACTTGAGAGTAAACTACTATGTTATTGGTTTATGTATATACTGTACTTTTAATCGTTATCTTAGAGTGTACTCCTCCTTATTAAAAAAAGAAGCTAGCCTCAGGTAAGTCCTTCAGGAAGTATTCCAGAAGAAGTCATTGTTATAAGGAGATGGCAGCTCCATGCATGTTATTAAGACCTTCCAATGGGACAGGATGTGGAGGTGGAAGACAGTGATATTGGTAGTCCTGACCTTGTGTAGGGCTAGGCTGGTGTGTTTGTTTGTGTCTTTAACAAAAAAGTTTAAAAAGTAAAAAAATCTTAAAAATAGAAAAATGTTCATAGAATAAAGATACAAAGAAAAAATGTTTTTATACAGCTATACAATGTGTTTGTATTTTAAGCTAAGTGTTATTACAGAACAGTCCAAAAGTTAAAAAAATTAAGTGTATAAAGTAAAAGTTACACTAATATTTTATTCAAGAAAGTAAAATATATTTTTTATAATTTTAATATATCCTAAGTGTACAGTGTTTGTGAAGTCTACAGTGGTGTATAGTAATATCCTAGGCCTTCACATTCACCATTCACTTTACTCACCCAGAGTACTTCCACTCCTGCAAGTTCCATTCATGGTAAGTGCCCTATAGAGGTGTACTGTTTTTTATCTTTTAATACCGCGTTTTTACTGTACTTTTTCTATGTTTAGATATGTTTTGTGTTAATGGAAAAAAAAACAAAACCCAAACTCTGTCAAATAATTTCAAAGGGTTTATTCTGAGCCATGTGTGTGTGACCAATGCCCAGGAAACATACCCTCAAGAGGTCTTGAGCAAATGTGCCTGAGGCAGGTGGCTTACAATTTTGTTTTTTGGTTTTGTTTTGTTTTTTTTGAGACAAGGTCTCTGTTTCCTCGGCTAGAGTACAGTAGTGTCATCATAGCTCACTGCAACCTCAAACTTCTGGACTCAAGTGATCCTTCTGTCTCACCCTCCCCAGTAGCTGGGACCACAGGCACACACTGCCATAGCTGTCTAATTAACACATTAACTACCATCTGAGTTGTATTTAACTCACACTAGTTTTGAGCCTGGGGCTTCATGAAGCATATGTAACTCACATGTCACTTCACCTGGGAAGCTGCATGAACTGTTTTTCAAGTTGCATGTAAATCACACAGAAAACAATAAAAAATAACATTTTTCATTAAATTAGGATCGTTTTGTTTTAGAAGTTTTTCTGTTTTCATAATAAAACACCATGGCTCCAAGAGAAACATTTTTTTTCCTACTGTGGCAGTCAGTGTGTTAAAAAAAATAATAATAAGTTTTTTGTAGAGTTGGGGGTCTTGCTATTGCCCAGGCTGGTCTCCAACTCTTTGGCTCAAGCAGTCCTCCTACCTCAGCCTCCTGAAGTGCTAGGATTACAGGCGTGAGCCAGTACACCCAGCCTACGGTTTGGTTTTATACATGGAGACAGGTATTACACGGAAAATCATAAATCAATACGTGGAATGTGTACATTGGTTTGGCCCAAAAAGATGGGACATTTCTAAGGACAGGGGCCTTACAGATTATAGGTGGGTTTAAAGATTTTTTGATTTGTAATTGGTTAAAGAAATGAAGCTTTGCATATAGGCTGAGAATGTTTTAAGTTAAAATAAGAAAGTTTACTAGACAAGCCACAGATACCAAGACTCAGGTGATCTGTTAAGTAAATTGATGACCTGCATGTGTGGTTTAACCTTGGTCTTGCATGGTGTTAGGCCTGTTAATGATTTAATATCTTATTTTTACAAAGAGTAACTTCAAAAGGGAAGGGACAAAAGGAGCCATGTCTGACCTCCCTTCTCCTCATGGCCAGCAACTCAGCCTTATGGTTTTTCTGGGGTTCCCTTGGCAAGAGGGGATCCATTCAGTCAGCCGAGTGGCTTAAGATTTTATTTTAGTTCACCCAACAATGCATTTCTGTGAACGTATCCCTGTCCTTAAGTGATGCATAACTGATTATAGCTCTTGTGTCTGTGCCTGTGCCAACCAAACCTCCTCCAGTGGCACTGGCTGAGGGGTTTGTTGTGATGTGTCAGTTCAGCATCCTCAGGCTCAGTCTGATCCCCAGGACCACTCCCCAGTAAACTTCCTGCTGACAAATCTGATTCCCAGGAAACGATCCTGCTACAGTTGGTGCCCAGGAGTGGTCTGAGAAAGTAGACATGGTATTTTGGAGTTGGGTCAACCTCAGGCAAGCTGGCACTGATGACTTCATCACTGGTTGTAGATGGAATACAAACGTTAGCAGTGCAATTAAAATTTTGGGTAGTTGGGCTTATCTGGGCTTACCAGTGGAAGCAGCTGCAGGGATTGGTACAATACTGCATATTTGAGAAGTACAAGGCAATTGAAGACAATGGAACTGGATGGCTGTGGCTGGGGATGATAGATCCTTTGGATAAAGACAAAGCTTGAGGGAAAGTAGCAATTAAAGGCTAAATGTGAAAGCCAGAGAGCTTCCTGGCACATAGGCCTAAGACTTAGTCCTCATTACTCCAGAGAAAATTGAATTATCAGCCCTGGCAGGTGTGCTACCTCAAGATCAGGGCCTTGATCTGAAAGAAAGGGCCCAGATCCTGAGATAAAAGATGGGAAGGTTTGGATCGGTGAATTTAAGCCTCTGAGACCTGAATGAGTGGCTCCGCCACTGGTGTCCCCCAACCTTTGCTTGAAAACAATGCAGGGTTGTCTGCTTGGTGGAGAAAACAGTGCAGGGGCTTCTGTCTTGAGAAATAAGGCATGCTCCTCCTTTATTTTGTACTACTTCAGGAAAAGTTTTATTCTGGCAGGGGGTGGGGAGGAGGACAGAAAAACCAAAGTTTATGAGCCCACATTTTTCTTAAAATTTGCTTATGTACTTTAACACACACATAAATATCATATAACATTGCCAAAGGGTTCATATATGTGTGTGTGTGTGTGTGTGTGTGTGTGTGTTCAGGCTTTTTCTTTTTTGCTGCTGCCGCCTCCTCCCCTCCTGGTCATTAAGTTACAACATAACCTGGCCAAAAAATGGTGGGCCTCTTAAGGGAGTGTATGAGATAGTCCAGTCAGGGGACAGAAACCATGTAGTAATTTGAACATGAAATGTGTAAGGCATTAGCTAGTAATGGGATTAGCTACCAAGGAATAAAGAGAATCCAGTATTAGGAGACACAGGGAGCGGCTTCCTCCCTTAGGACTGGAGTTGAGTGCTGAAGGAAGGGACAAATTTAGAAGAGTCACTCCCACAAAGGCTGAGATTCCGACCTTGTCAGAGGGTGTGGATGTAGCCCCATATAAGACTGAGACGGTTGCTGAGGTGCATAGACAAGCTGGCAAGCTAGTGTTTGCCATAAGGTATCCCTGAGCTCACTGAGAAGCTGGCAGGGACACCTGTGGAACTCAGCAGGAAGCTGTCCACAGGGACCTGCTGAAACTAGCTGCGAATGCTGCTGGGGGTCTAGTATACTGGCCAGATGCTGTAGGAGCAAGAAGAAAGCATGGGAATGAGAGCCCTCCTCTCGGAGCGTCCCTCCAGCACCCTCTGCTGGCAACATTTAGCATTGTGCCAGGTGGCAAAGCAGGTTTGTTCATACAGGGTCCAGTTCCAGAATAGCAAGCAGTGCGTTGGGGTAAATTTTGTAGCTAAGAGGCAATAAATTCACTGGCACAGGGATGAAAGACTCTGCTCCAAAGGACCTGCAGGACCTACTGGCATAGACAAGCAGGGCCTGCAAAAGTACCCGTGGGACTGGATTCTGAGGGTGCTGGGTGAAGGCAGGTGGAACCATGGTTGGTCAAGGGAGAGTTGATGAATGTGGGATCACTCTTCAGGGACACTGGACTTGACAGCCTGATGAAGATACTGAGCAGTGGTACTAGGATGGCTCTTGGCTTCACTGCAGTCCCCAACTCCCGGGCCATGGCCCAGTACCAGTCCATAGCCGGTTAGGAGACAGGCGTATCACCGCCTAAGCTCCGTACCACCTCCCCCAACCCATAATATCCCCCCCACTCTCAGTCTGTGGAAAAATTGTCTTCCACGAAACTGGTCCCTGGTGCCAAAAATGTCGGGGACTGCTGTTAGGAGATGGTTTAGGCTAAATGAAGGAGAAAATGTTAGAACTATTGTGGCAGGTGTTGAAGGAAGGCATAAGAGAGGTGGACATGCTAGAATGGCTATATTGTATAGGGCTGGGAAACTCAGAAAATAACAGTGCTCTGCAGAAGGGCCCATTATTGGACATTCAGTTTACCAGAGCAATGAAGCATGCTCTGGCGGGAGTGGGACTGGGGACACCAGCTTGGCTGAGAGTCTCAGTGGCGCTTGTCCTCTGCAGACTGTGGCTGGTGATAGGAGCTGCTCCCTGGTAACAGTAGGGTGATGGGATCCTGAAATACAGGCCATGTGGTGGTGTCTGTCAGAAGCATGGTAGGCATGATTCTCATGAAGAGTGACATCAGGCCGGGAACTGACCGGCTGAAGGAGAGGCCAGGTCCCTAGAAGGAAGGACCATGCGACACCATGGCAAGTGTATATGGCAGTTATTCCTCCACTCTTTCCCTCAGAGGGACCTATGGCCATCTACACTGATAACTTACACATGGGGAAGGGAGAATACTTAAACATTTCAAGGACAGTTGGGCAGAGAGTCTAATATGACATTGATACTTGGAGACCTGAAGTGTCATCATGGTCCCTCTGTTGGAATCAGGGCATGGCATGGGGACTCAGGCAATAAATGGATTCTGTTCATAATGGATCCATACGTAGGCCCACCCAGTAGCCATTTTCCAAGTGTTCAAATGTTATTTGGAATGAATATACTTTGTTGGAAGAACCCCAAGATATTGGTTCCTTGGCCTGAGGATAAGAGCTACCATAGCAAGGAAGCCCAAGTGGATGACTCTGCAACTGCCTTCCCTAGCCAAGATAGTCAATACAGCAACATAGCAGCCTAAGAGGAATGGCAGAAGTTAGTGCCATCCTTAAAGACCTAAAACAGCAGTTCCCAACCTTTTTGACACCAGGGACCGGCTTCATGGAAGACAGTTTTTCCACGGGGTAAAGAGAGAGACAGAGCTCAGGCGGTGATGTGAATAATGGGGAGCGTCTGTAAATACAGATGAAGCTTCGCTCACCACTAACCTGCTGTGCAGCCTGGTTCCTAACAGGCCATGGACCAGTACCAGTCTGTGGCCTGGGGGTTGGGAACTGCAGACCTAAAGGATTTAGACGAGGGAGTGAATTATATTTCCATTTAATTCACCAGTTAGGTACTTACAGGAGTTGAATAGATCTGGAAAATAACAGTCGACACCACAAATAGTAACCATTACAGCCCTAGTGACAGTTGTAAGGCTGGATGTGGTATATGCAATTAACAAGGCTTCAGGCACATGAAGTGTAATTATTGATATGGTGAATGCATTCTTTTCCATCCCTATCAGAAAGGAAAATCAGAAATAATTTACATTCACTCAGAATGGACAATATAAATTTGCACCTTGGCCCAGGGCATTGTTATCAAGTGGCTTACTATTTTGATGACATCATTACTAATCAGCATGAGCAAGAAATGACAAGTTTATTAGAGGTCTTGCTGTCCAACAGGTGGGAGACAAACCCTACGAAGATTCAGGGGCCCAGTCCATGGTGCGGATCCTGTGGCCCTGGGGCCACGTGTGGCCTTCTGGATTCTTGAGTGTGGGCTTTTGACTGAATCCAAATTTTATAGAACAAATCCTTTTAATAAAGGGATTCATTCTGTGAAATTTGGATTCAGTTGAGGGGCTGTACTTGGGGATCTGTAGGGCCACATGTGGGCTCGAGGCCACAGGTTCCACACCTCAGTCGGGTGTGGTAGCATATCTTCTTGCAAGTAATGGACAAATTACTTCATGTTTTTTTTGTTTTTTTTTTTTTTGAAGAGACAGGGTCTTGCTGTGTTGCCTGGGCTGGAGTGCAGTGGTGTGATCATGGCACACTGCAGCCTCAAATTCCTGGGCTCCAGTGATCCTCTTGCCTCAGCCTTCCAAGTAGCCAGGGCCACAAGTGCAGTGCTGCTGCGCCTGGCTTAGTCACTGCATTTTTAACCCCCCACCACTAAGAAGAAAACATAGCACCTGACAGCATCTTTGGATTTTGGGAGTAAAGGCAACACATCTTACATATGGGAATGCTGCTTAGGAAAGGGCTCTGTGAAAGATGTGAAGCAAGTGGCCCAGCTGCTTAGACTTCCAGCCTCACAGACCTTCTGGCATTAGAGGTATCAGCGCTGGAAAAAGATACCATGTGAAGTGTATAGCAAAACTCCAGTAGAAGAATCTCAATGTAGACTCCTAGAAATATGGAGCAAAGCAATGCCATGTGCAGCAAAGAATTATAAATTTTTTGAAAAACAAAACAAAAAACTCCTGCCATGCTTCTGGCCCCTGGTAGAGATGGAGCATGAGACCATGGGGACATCAAGTGACCAGGAAGCCAGAACTGCCCAACACAAGCTGGTTCTATCAGACCCACCAAGAGGTGGGCCTGCAGCAATATGTTGTGAGTTGTAAGTGGTTCATTTAGTATTAGGTACAAGCAAGCCAGCAGGCATGACACAGCTATGTGAGCAGGTGGCCCAGACTCCCTAGCATTATCACTGTTGGCACTGGCACTTCTTATGGGAAGGGGCAGAGCTTTAAGACTAGCTAATGAAACTGGGAAAAGGTCAAGCTTGATCCACAGCAGGTTGGCTCAGTCTCTGGTGCAAGCCAAAAATAGGTTGTAGGTGCCCCACAGCCTGATTCAGATAGCCCTGGAAGGCAGTGTTGAGGGAAGATCCAATGTGTGAAACTGGGCTGTGCACTTGACCACCCACTTTGTGTGGAAAGTAAACATCTGGACCTCTGAGCAAGGATGTGTGGCTTGACAAGGTGGTCAAGGACCTGGAATAAGGATTGGAAGATCAGGGACGATGACCTCTTGGAGCAAGGCATGTGGAGTGGTCTATAGGAGTGGATGTGAAGTGTCCCCCACCCAAGAACATTCACCACAGAAGATGCATCAAGACAACCATGTTAACAGAATGACCTGGCCAGTTGACATCTGCCAGCCTCTGTCCTCCACTGTCCGAGTGCCAGTGGACTCACCGTTGGGGGTGGGTGAGGCTGGGGATGGGATCAGCAGCACCAGAGCTGATTTAGCTATTTCCCTGCTTGACAGCTAACTCTCCAATAACAGAGACCAAATGCTGTGTCCCCAATAGCATCATCTTTTGAGAAGAACAGTCACTTGATGGCAAGCTGATAACACTGAGCTCCTTGCACCAGAAAAAGTGATTCATCTTTTTAAAAATTTTATTTTACTTATTTATTTTTTGACACAGGCTCTCTGTCACCCAGATTGGAGTACAGTAGTGTGATCATAGCTCGCTGCAGCCTCAAACTCCTAGGTGCAAGCCATCCTCCTGCCTCAGCCTCCCAAGTAGCTAGGACTACAAGCACACGCCACCATGCCCAGCTAATTTTTTCTATTTTTAGTAGAGACGGGGTCTCTTGCTCAGGCTGGTCTCGAACTTCTGGCCTCAAACGATCCTCCCACCTCTGCTTCCCAAGTCTCTGCAACTACAAGTACAAACCACCATGTCCGGCCAGTAATTCATCTTGACTGGAACCAACACATATTCCATGCATGGGTTTGCCTTTCCTGTTCTCAGGGACTCAGCCCATTCAAGGCTCACAGTGATTCACTGATACAAGACCCCAAATACAGCTAAGGAGCTGCAGCAGTGGGCACCTAAGAGTGGGACTCACTGGTTCTCTCATAGCCATGCATCAAGAAGCTGCCAGCCAGATAGAGCAGCAGAATGCTGTGTGGCAGGCACAACTCAGGTGCAGCCTGAAGATGACACCTGCAGTGATGGAGCAGTCACCTCCAGGGTGCAATATACACTGCAAATCATTGACCATTACACAGTCCAGTGTCCTCAGTTTGTATCATAAATGGATCTGGGACCCAAAAGGTGGAAGTCATCACTCCTTAGTGACCCACTTAAGAAATTTGTGTTTTTCCTCCACTACTCCCCAAAACACACAAGACACCTCAGGTTCTTCAGGTTTAAAGGTCTTGACTCCCAGAGGGGAAACCCTTCCAACAAGGGCATGGGAAGAGTGCCATCTGGTTTCAAGCTGTGGCTGCTGCCTCGTCATTTCAATCTCCTTATGCTAAGAGACTGGCAAGCAGGGCATGTAATTTTCATCCTTCTAGGGGTGATTGCCCTGGACACAGGAGGAGGTGGGACTGCTATTACATAACAGAGGCGGGGCAGGGAAACACCCAGGTGATAGATAGGACTGGTCACCTCTTGGTCCCCTGCCCAAATCTGATGGTAAATGAAGGGGCTGTGGCCAGAGAAGGGCATGGTGACCAGGGGCTTACCTCTTAGGGATAAGGATTTGGGTCACTCGGTCAGGAAAGCCAAGCCACCTAGACCAGCAGAGGTAGTAAGCAAGAGTGGGGAGACAGACTGGACAGTAGAGGAAGAAGATGAATGTCATTTGCAACCTTGAGACCAGCTGCAGGGAGATGTAGTTCATCCCATTACTTTCCTTTTATAAGTTTCCCCAGGAAGAAGACCACCAGAATCCTGTAGGAACTGCTCCTAGAATGTGTCTGAAGCAGGTGGCTCTGAGCAGCACAGCATGGACTACTGTGAGCACTGTAGTGCACAGATCCCCGTTAGTGCTGAAGCACTTGTCCCCAGGGGCTGGATGGCCCTTCCTGGTGATTACCTGGCTGCAAAGAGCTTCTTTGTCCAAGGGCATACCCTTTCCTCAGGAGCAACTGATCCAGTGACTGGTTGGTGCTGGCATATAAAGACCCAGCTGCCTTGACCCACTCAGGCACAAATGTGCCAGGGCTATGCTTGGTCGAGAACAGGCCTTCGAGAGACTGCATTTCAGCCACCTTCTTCGTTGGCCCAGTCCTGCTTTCTTTCCTCCCCAGTCACCTTTCCAAATGCAAACCTTCATCACAGAGTCAGCCTCCCAGAGGGCCCGACCTGTGCCAGCATACGTACATAACATCTTCATGTACATAAATGGGGAGGTTTGGTCATTGCTTTAAAATATGGAATCATCACCTTCAGTTAACTGATAGAGCTGTAAGTCATTCTTTTTAACGGCTATGTGTTTCATGATATGGATGTTATATAACATACTCATCAATTTCCTCTTGATTGGTATCTACTTTGTTTCCAGTCCTTTGCCATAGTGTACAATACCGCCATACATATTTTGGTTTAAACCTATTTACTATTGTGTATATTTCTTTGAAACAGCTGAGACTGAGATTGTTTGGTTAGATGATTGATACATTTGATATCTGTTTTTATTAAGGCACTCTCTCTCTCTCCCTCATATATATATATAAAAGAGCACACATATTCTAAGTTAATAGGTCAAAATTTCACAAACACAGCTCAAGAAAAAGAACATTATTAGCATTCCCAGGGACCCATCTTGTGCTCCCTTTGGGTCACTCTTCCCCTTCTCAATTCCTAAGAGTGATGTATGCATTTTTAATTTTAATAAGTCTTGACAGTTTGCTTTCTAAAAAGGTTCTTACTATGCACATTTTTACCAGCAATGCATGAGACTACCTCTTTAACTCCATATCCAGTTATATGTAATTTAATTTGCATTTACCTTACTATTAGTGAGTTTGAGTATTATATTGTATTTGTTTGCTGTCTGAAGTTGCTTTTTTGTGTATTTCCTCTTCCTTTGCTCATTTCACCATTGAGTTGTTAGTCTTTTCTTGTCAATATATAAAAACTTGTATAATGTAGATATTAACGCTTTGTCATTTTTGTTCCAAGTGTTTCCCCAGTGCATTTTTTTCTTTTGGATGTGGTACTAGTCATATCCTCCCTATTTCTTAATCTATTAAGATTAATAGATTATCTTAATTTCTCCTAATTCCTAGGTTCAGTCTCTGGGCTGTCCTGTTGTAGAGGTCTTTTCTCTTTTATTATTTTTTAAACTTACATTTCTTTTCTCTTTTCAGATAGTTAGTGTTTCACATGCACTTTGAAATTATTGTATTAAATTTGAAGATCCCATAGAGTCTCTTTTTTTTTTTTTTTTTTTGAGACAGAGTCTCACTCTGTTGCCCGGGCTAGAGTGCCATGGCGTCAGCCTACCTCACAGCAACCTCAAACTCCTGGGCTCAAGCGATCCTCCTGCCTCAGCCTCCCGAATAGCTGAGACTACAGGCATGAGCCACCATGCCCGGCTAATTTTTTCTATATATTTTTAGTTGTCAAGCTAATTTCTTTGTATTTTTTTTGTAGAGACGGGCTCTCACTCTTGCTCAGCCTGGTCTCGAACTCCTGAGCTCAAACGATCTGCCTGCCTTGGCCTCCCAGAGTGCTAGGATTACAGGCTTGAGCCACTGCGCCCGGCCCCCATAGAGTCTTAAATTTGCCTTAAATTTATATTTGGAAAAAGTAAACATTTTGTGATACATATTCTAATGCTATGTCTTTCCATTTATACAAGATCTTGTTTTATGCCATTTCTTAAGATTTTAAGTTTTCATCATCAAGGGCCTTATGCCTTTTTTGTTGTATTTATTCTAAGTATAACTTTTTTCTATTATAAATTAAATATTTTCCTCCATTTGTATTTCTTGGTTATAATCATTCCAATAAAGGGAACATACTTCACAGTGGTTAAGAGCACAGACTCCTGAGTCATGTTGCCTGAGGTTGAATCCTGGTTCCATCACTTATTGTTCAGCCCAGACTTATTAAAATTAAAACAAAAATCTAAGTTGTAAGTTTGTATTGATGTTTTACTGAACCTTTAATTGTTCCATTGCAATATTATTTAGTCTAAGAATTTCCTCAAACTTTTTTTTTTTTTTTTTTTTTTGAGACAGAGTCTCACTCTGTTGCCCGGGCTAGAGTGCCATGGCGTCAGCCTACCTCACAGCAACCTCAAACTCCTGGGCTCAAGCGATCCTCCTGCCTCAGCCTCCCGAGTAGCTGGGACTACAGGCATGCGCCACCATGCCTGGCTAGTTTTTTCTATATATTTTTAGTTGTCCAATTAATTTCTTTCTATTTTTTAGTAGAGACGAGGTCTCGCTCTTGCTCAGGCTGGTCTCGAACTCCTGAGCTCAAACAATCCGCCCGCCTCGGCCTCCCAGAGTGCTAGGATTACAGGCGTGAGCCACCGCGCCCGGCCTCCTCACACTTTTAATACTAGGTTTCTCTAAAATGTTGACCTTGGGTTTTTAGAGACAAATATTCAAATGCAAATGCCAAGTAATGATTTTTAATAAACATTTCATAATTACAGAGATCTGTCTCCAGTTAATTTTAAGATAATTTGTGTAAATACTTATTGTGGTGATAATATGCATTTTGGTTGTGAATTTTATTACTTTGTTTTAAGTAAATTAATAATGAGTAAATAGCATGATAGTGGCTATTTTTAGTGTTTAGTTAATTGCATAACTTAGATTTCAGTGTTTTCTTTAATGCCCCATCTTTCTTTTTTGTTGCTGTAAAAGCTGCAGAAGTGATAAACAGATCCAGTTTTAAGTATTCAATACTACTTGAAGATGGGAAAAATCAATCATTGGAAAAAAAGGTAAATCATTGCAAATATGAATAATTCTGAACAGATAACCTTCACTTGTTCAACAAATACTTATTAAATCTCCTACTATATACGAGATACTGTGTTCAAGCAGGACAAGTATTTAAGTGTCCTACTATATACTAGGCACTGTGGATATAATTGTTTTTAAAAAAGGAGTTCTTGCTCTCTAGGAGCTTATGATTTAATTTGGATGTGGGGAAGTGTAAGACAGAGAAGTAGGATACATTTCTACAATACAGGGTACTAAGTGCAGTGAGAGAAGTTACGTTCAGAGTGCTTTGGGAACAATAGGAAGAATATCTAACCCGTTTTTGTGCTGTTTCATATTGCTTTTCTAGGTGTTGGGAAGAAGAGTCTGATGTCTTTCTGAAGTGAGAGAATTTTATCTGACCTGAGATCTGTTGGATGGTTAGGATCCTCACCTTTAGAGAGTGGTGGAAGGACATTGAGAATATTTTTCAGATTAAAGGAGAGCTTGGGACTTTGGGGTAGTGGAAAAAATAGAAGTTGATTCAGAAAGGCAGGGGTATAAAATTCACAATGGGAGAGTTTTTATGGTTTGGGCTAGAGAGGAGAGATAAGAAGAGGTCATATCACTGAAAACCTGTGTTTGAAAGAAATGGAGACAGCATGGTGGTTAAGAGAATGGACTTGAGTAAATGACCTGTGTTCAAGACCCAACCTAACTTAATTTAAACCTAAACTTCCTGTAGGAAAGTGGGATAATAATAGGACCTATCTCTTCAGTTGATAGGATGATTATCTGTCCTTGGAGTGAAGGGAACACAGAGAAGGGACTCTTCTCTGCAAGTGAATGGAAATTATATCTGTCAGTGGTATACAAATTGTGCTCCTTGGATCCCTAAGGCAGAGGTCTTCAAACTTTTTGTTCCCTGTAGCTCAAAAGAATTTTGAAGAGCCCACTCCAGCCTGGCCAACAGCGAGACCCCGATTTAAAAAAAAAAGAATTTTGAAAAGCCATGTACCGCCTTGCGTATTTTAAAGTTGAAATTTAAAATATTCATCACAAGTTTAAAAAGTTGCAAAGAACATGATTTCTGATATATCATTAATATTGACATTTAAAAAACTGTTAAAATATATCCACTACAGTTAAATACTATACTTTGGCAATTGATATCTATACTCATCTCTTTAAAATACATAAGCAAGATCTTCAACAGTCCAAAATTTTATATTTTTCTTTTTCCCCTTGAATTCTTTTTTTTGTATACTCCTCCACAAAATTTTTAATTTATATAATTTTATGCTTGAGAGTCTGTTCTTTGCAATAAAAATATGAATAGAAATTAAAAATCTTTCCATGATATATGACCAACATTTTCTTTCAAAATTATTTTTAAGGTAAATTAATACACAGGTCAAAGCAAAATACATATTATACATTTGAAAATAAACATAAAACATACAGTGTTATTGTAAATGAATCCTATAATGAAATGGGTAAGGATACCTTTCCCCCCTCAGTTAGTCTATGGATCTATCAATGTATATTGCATATTGCTGGAATGAGATAGGAAGAAGGTTGCTACTGAGGTGTGTTATTTTAAAAATTTTTAGTAGATAATTTAACATATTATCAAATAGTTTTGATGATTTCACTTTCTCTATAAATGGCCTTTACTTGGAAGTTGTAAATTATTAATCTACGCTCTTATGCACATATGCAACATACTCCCTCCATGACATCTCTCATTACATGCTTGATTCCCAGGACAGGGGTCGGAGGCTCTTTGAGCTCCTGCCTGTTCCAGCTCCATGATCCAGATACGCACCTACCTTGGCTGAGAAAAATCACTGCTCTAGAAGACACTATATGGTTTCATTAGAAAGTTTCATCACAGATAGCATGAAGCTTGTGTCTCCACATTACCTTAGACAAGTTTTTATAAGAAATTAGTTTGGATCCTAGCACTCTAGGAGGCCGAGGCGGGAGGATCGCTTAAAGTCAGGAGTTCGAGACCAGCCTGAGCAAGAGCGAGACCCGGTCTCTACTAAAAGTAGAAAGAAATTAATTGGACAACTAAAAATATATATAGAAAAAATTAGCCAGGCATGGTGGCTCATGCCTGTAGTCCCAGCTACTTGGGAGGCTGAGGCAGTAGGATCGCTTGAGCCCAGGAGTTTGAGGTTGCTGTGAGCCAGGCTGATGCCACGGCACTCTAGCCCGGGCAACAGAGTGAGACTGTGTCTCAAAAAAAAAAAAAAAAAATTGGTTTATAGATCTGTCTTATGAATCTACATTCTAATGAAATATTTTTCCATTTTTCTGTAGAATCTTAAATCTTTAACAAGCCAGACATCAAGAGGTTCCACCAAGCCCTCTCCTCAGTCCTCCAATGTCAGCTGTACACATCAGCTATCTACTGATCAAAACCAGAAGAGCAACAGCTCACTGGCTCTTTCCAGTTGTTTAATTCCAGAATGTAATCGAGAGGCTTCAGTTCTACAGAAAATGGAACATAAAAGAAAGAATGTGCTAGAGGCAAATGCAAATAATGAAAATAAGGGAAGCATGAATCTTAAAAGAAAACATATTACATATAATAATTCATCAGAGAAAACAAGTAAACAAATGGCACTGGAACAAGATGCTGAAGAGATTGAAGCCTACTTAAATTCTGGGAACTCAAGAGCATTTAAAAAACATTTTTGTGATATTCGATGTTTGGATGATTTGGCAAAAAGCCAGCTGATTGAAATGCTCAAACAGGCAGCAGCGCTGGTGGTAACTCTGATGTTTAAGGATGGTTCAACCCAGCTAAGAGCTGACCAGGTTAGGAAACAGTGTTGGTTTTTGTTTGTTGTTTTAGCACCATAAAAGAAGCCCATTATCTTAGTGTCTGACTTTGATTTGAGAGCTAGAAATAAGATTTTAAGCCTCTCCTGTCCCCCGCAATGGTAAGTCATTGACAATGCTTAGTTCCCGTTAGTTTTTTAGGAAACTGCCAAACTGTTTTCCAGAGTAGATGTACCATTTTACATTCTACTGACAACGTACAAGGGTCTCAAATTCTCAACCTCCTTGCCAATACTTGTCTATCTTTTTGGTTTTAGCCATTCTAGTGAGTATGAGTATGAGGTTGTGGTTTTAAGTTGCATTTCCCTATTAGCTAATGACATTGAGCATCTTTTCATGTGCTTATTGGCCATTCATATATCTTCTTTGGTGAAAATGTCTGTTCAGATTTTTTGCCCAATTTAAAATTGGGTTGTTTGTGTTTTATTTTGGATTCTAAGAGTTCTTCACAAATTCTTATACAAGGCCCTTATAAGATATATAATTTACAGTTCTTCCAATCCACGGCTTTTTAAAAAATTTTCTTGATGTTGTCTTTTGAAGCACAAAGTTTTTTAAATTTGATGAACTCCAATCTATTAATTTTTTTCCTTTATTGCTTGTGCTTCTTTTGTTATACATAAATATGGTTTGCCTATCCCAGGTCAAGATGATTTACTCCTGTTTTCTTCTAAGAATTTTATAGTTTTAGCTCTTTCATTTACATCTGTGATCCATTTTGAGTTAATTTTTGTATATGGTATGAGACAAGGTCACAAATTTCACCCTTTGCATATGGCTATCCATTTATCCCAGCACCATTTGTTGAAAAGACTCCTTTGTCCGCTGAATTTTCTTGGCACTTTTATTAAAAATCAATTGACTATAAATTTTATTGAAAATAAATTGACTATAGGGTTTATTTCTGGATGTTCAATTCTTTCCATTAATTTTTGTGCTATCCTTATGACACTACTACGCTGTCTTAATTACTGGAGCTTTGTAGTAAGTTTTGAAATCAGGAAGCATGAGTCCTTCAACTTTGTGTTTTTCAAGATTGTTTTGGGTTTTGTGGTTCTTTTGCATTTCCATAAAAATTTTAGGCATAGTCAATTTATGCAAACATCCAAATGGGATTTTGATACAAATTGTGTTCTATCTATAGATTAATTTCGGGAGTCTTGCCATCTTAATAGTATTGAGTTTTCTGATCCATGAACATGGGGTGTCTCTACAATTATTTAAGACTTTAATTTCTTTTAGCAATGTTTTATAGTTTTCAGGGTAGTATGTGAGTCTTGCTTTACCTTTCATTTTTGAGAAGGACATTTTGCTGGCTAAAGAATGTAAGTTGATAATTTTTTTCTTTCAGTATTTTAAAGATATTGCTCTACTGTCTTCTAACTTACTCTATTTTGCCCACAAGAAATCTGCTGTCATCCTTATCTTTGTTTCTATCTATATAATGTGTTTTGCCCCCCTGGTTTCTTTTAAGGTTTTTTTCTTTATCACTGGTTTTAATCAATTCGATTATCATGAATTTTTCTTGATGTAGTTTTCTTCATGTTTCCTGTACTTGAGGTTTATTGAGCTTCTTAGTTATAAAGATTAACTTGGGAAGAAGTGACAAACTTAATTATGTTGAGTTTTTTAATCCTTGAGTATGGTATGTCTCGTTGTTTAGGTCTTCTCTAAAATATTTCATCAGCATTTTGTAGTTTTCAGCTTACAGATCCTGCACATATTTTGTTGATTTATACCTAAGTATTTCATTTTTTGGAGTTATTATAAATAATAATAGTGTTTTAAAATTTCCATTTTTACGTTTATTGCTAGTATATAAAAATACATTTGATTTTGTGCTTTGATCTTGTGTCCTGCAACTTGCTAAATTCACAGATTAATTTCAGATTTTTTTATAGACTCCTTTGAGTTTTCTACACAGACATTCGTGTCATCTGTAAATAGAGACAATATAATGCTCCCTTTCTGATTTGTATGCCTTTTATTTCTTTTTCCTATCATGTTGCACTGCCTCAGTAGTCCATTATGTTGTTGAATAGTATAGAAGACCAGATTAGGAGTAAGATCATGGGTTTGGCTTTTGGTCTTGTAAGTAAAAGAGCTATTCATTTACAAATTTAATTTTAGGACTTTTCTCTTTCTCTCTGCTTAATTATAAAATGTGACATCTTTCTTGAATAGATGTGTTGTCTGTGTTTAATTTTGAAACTTTATTGTGTATTCACAGGCTCCACTTTCCTCTGTTGAAGGAATTGTCATGTTACTCAAGAGCCAAGCAGAAGGCAGCTGTGGAGGTGTGGAGGCCCCTGCCTGTGGCAGTGTTCTGGGAGAGGCCTTCCTGTCTGGTGATCAGTGTATCTACATACAAACAGAGCACTCTTCTATCAGGGGCCAAGAAAAAAGGGCACATAATCAATTTGCCAGGTAAGAAATTTTCACTCATTATTTTAAATCCTACTTACATGCTGCTTTATCCTAATGTGAAGTTTCCTAAGTTCCAATTTTAATTTTTTAAACTTTTAGAAGTTTTGTATGGGCACTTGAAAACAAAATGGATCTAAATGATAGAAACTTCTGCAAACACTGGTCCTCTCTCCCCCAGAGAGCTTCTGGAATGGAGTTGACATCTTTCTGTAAGAGCCTGCTCCAGGATTTGAGTAAACTTCGCAATGAGAAGTCAAGGAGAAAAACATTGTCCCCACGCTCTGAAAACCCCCTGTCATTGCCAGAGCCCCAGATGATTTTCCCCATCACACTTGTTCACTCACTTACAGAAATGAAGTTATCACTGCTTGCAAACAGTAAATTGTTCTCAATAATACCAAGGATAGTACTAATTCCAAAGTTCCATGTCTACGAAAATAGGCAAGGGTTGTCTCTCCTGGACCTATCCTTAGAATCATGGAATTTTAAAGCAGGCAGAGATGCTCCTGTTGCCCCTTTTCAATCCTGAAAAGCTCTTTCTGGGTTGGAGCTTGAGCCCCACCTCCTCACTGATTATTCACTGAGGTTGTCCACCTGACTCGGATTTTTGCCTTGGATCGGGGCATCTGCTACCTTCCCAGCCCTTTGTGTTGAAAGTCAATTAACTACTCTGGGGGAGCTCCCTGAAGCCACCACCCTGAAAAAGGGTTCAAGGCAGCTCCGGAGAAAGACAGGCCCAGTACTAGCACTTCCGTGCTTTATATAGGCTTGCTGGGCTCTGGGTGGTTTTTAGGTAACTTTTTGGGGAGAAGGGGACAATGTTTAACAAACACAGCCTTCTGCTCCCAACAGAACCCTTAACCTTCTTTGTATGTAATTTCCTTTTTAAAGAACAATTAGGCAAGTCTAGTGTATGGAGGACCCTTGTGAGGATAAAGCCCTAATATTTGGATGGCCTTTTTTGAATTTCAGATTCATATAACCTACTCAGCATTCTCCACTTGGACATCTAGTAGTCATTTCATCCTAACATGTCCAAAACTGTACTCCTGTATTCCCCTGGACCCTGCCCTATGGCCTGGTCGTCTTAGTCAGCATCAGTAGTAGTAGTCCATGAGCTCAGGCCAAAAGTCTTGGAGTTATCTCTAACTTCTTTTTTCCATGAACCATATCCAAGCTCTTAGCGAATCCCATTGGCTCTGTCTTCAAAGTGTAGTTAGAATCTGCCCTACTCTTATCTACTCTACTGCTGCCACTGGATGCAGGCCGTTACCTCTGGACTGAACCACTGCAAGGGCTTCTAGACTGGACCCCTGCTTCCACCTTCCCCTTCAGTCTGTTTTCAGCACAGCACCCAGAGCCAGCCTATTAAAACATAAATCAGATCACATCATTTCTCTGCTCAAGACCCTCTAACAGCTCCTGCTTTGCTCTGAAAAAAAGCCAAAGTCATTACTACTCGGCCTTTTGGCTAAGATCAAGTATAGGAAAGCCAGAGTCCCTGTGGTTGCCCTTGAGGCCTGCATGCTCCGGGCCCTCCGCTGCCTCTGACCTCCTAGCCTCTCAGCGCACTGTAGGCCCTTGCTGTTCCTGACCATGTGGAACACGCCTCTACCTGAGGGCCTTGTAGGAGGGGCTGTCCTCTCCTGCAGCATTCTCCCAGATATCTGTATGGTTTGCTGCCTCATTCCTTTATGCTTTTCTCTAAACAAACAAACAAAAAGTGAATATGAAAACACGAAAGTAGAGAGTAGTATACACATCCACCCAGACCAATATTATCAAAGATTTTTCCATGCTTCCTTCATCCCTTTTTCAGGGAGATGGAGAGACTGGGATTAAAGACGATCCTAGACCTGTCATTTTGCCCTCACATGTCACAAGGTGCAACTCTGAAAAATATGGGTGTTTTTTTTCTTTATATAGCCACAGCGCCATTTTCAAACTTAACAAATTAACAATACACAATCTGAATTTAAATTTACACAGTGGTTTCGAAAATGTCCATGTAGATAGGATCAAGATGGCTGACTAGGCCGGGCGCGGTGGCTCACGCCTGTAATCCTAGCACTCTGGGAGGCCGAGGTGGGTGGATTGTTTGAGCTCAGGAGTTCGAAACCAGCCTGAGCAAGAGCGAGACCCTGTCTCTACTAAAAATAGAAAGAAATTAATCGGACGACTAAAAATATATAGAAAAAATTAGCCGGGCATGGTGGCGCATGCCTGTAGTCCCAGCTACTCGGGAGGCTGAGGCAGAAGGATTGCTTGAGCCCAGGAGTTTGAGGTTGCTGTGAGCTAGGATGATGCCACGGCACTCACTCTAGCCCGGGCAACAGAGTGAGACTCTGTCTCAAAAAAAAAAAAAAAAAAAAAAAATGATGGCTGACTAGACAGGTAGTGTGTGCCTCCTCCATGTAGAGGAAACAGATCATCTAGGAGAGAACTCAGGGATTCAACAGAGAAGTGATAGGAGGTGCCAAAGTAGTTAAGGAGAGAGTTCAGGGCAACTTGCCCAGCCAGGGGCTGGCTAATAGCCAGGGGAAGCTCCTGGATGTGGTGAAGCAGTAAGAGAGAATCCCCCAGAGTTCCACTCTCCAAGACAAACTTTTACAATCTTGACTACAAAAGAACCCCCAACCCATGCAGGTCTTGGCCTAACAAAGGAGCTGCTTGGAGATTATACAGAGACATTGTTCCTAAAAGGGAACTCATGCGGAATCCCGTGCACATCTGAGCCTAGAACAGCTTGAGCCAGGGACCATTCTGGGAGACTAGATACTGGGGAACCGTGGGTGTGCTTGCAGCCACTGTGCAGGTTTGAAGAGGGATAGAGGGGCCCAGGTGCTCCCACACACTCCTGGGAAGGTCCCCACCGCCTTGCCGTGGGCTGCTATTGAGACCGAGATGTGGGTGGACAGCATTTTCCACAGTTTCTCGCCCACGCCAACTGCCTGGGAAGGGCCCCAGCCTTTCTGGTTGCAGGCCCAAGGCACCATTTTGAGAGTTTGACACTGGAATGTACCCTGCCCTTAGGTTGGGTTTGGGCTTGATGTAGCTGCAGCCCCCGCCTGGCTGGGGAGGGACAGAGAAGCCAGGCTTTCCAGCATGCATTTGGGACTACCATCCTGCATCTGGCTGCTGTCAGACTAAGCCTCAAGCAAACTGCACTCTCCACAGTTTCTTGCCAGCACAGCCTACCTGAGAAGGGCCCCACCCTCTCTGGTCATAGGCCCAGGACACCATTTTGGGAGTTCGAAGCTGAGCAGTGCCCTGCCCTTGGGCTGAATTTGGGCTGACACAGCCCACCCTGCTGAAGAGGGACAGGGGAGCCCAAGCTCACCTACACATACTGAGGACAATTACCACCGTCCTACTACGGGCTGCTGTGGAACCGAGTTGTGAGTAGACAGTACTCCCCCTCTCTCTTGCATATGCTGTTTGCCTGGAAGGGATCCATCCACTCTGGTCAGAGGCCCAAGTTGTTACTTTGGAAGTCTAAAGGTAGGCAGCACCCTCCTCTCAGGCTGAGCTGCATCCCTGCCCAGCTTAGAAGGGACACAGGAGCCCAACCTCTCCAACCTACTGCTAGGACAATTCCCGCTGCCCTGCTACAAGCCACAGTGAGACTGAGATGGGAGCATCTTGCCTACATGGTTTGCCTGGAAGTGGCCTCACCCTCTCTGTTCACAGGCCCAAGGTGTTAGTTTGGAAGCATAAAGCTGGGCAGCGCCCTGCCGTTGGACTGAGTTCACGCTGACACAGCTGTAGTCCTGTCCAGCTGGGGAGGGCCAGAGAAGCCCGAGCTCTCCTGCCTACTGCTAAAAAAATTCCTACTGCCCTGCTATAAACTGCAGTGAGACCAAGACAGGAGCAGACAGCACTCTACCCAGCATCTTGCCCATGCTGTTTGCTTGGAAGAGGCCCCATCCTCTCAGGTCACAGGCCCAAGGCACCAATTTGGGAGCTTAAAGCTGGGCAGCTCAGGAAGGGATGTGGAGAAGGGGACCTCCCCTCCTCCAACCATGCAATTTTGCACATATAGCTGCCTCTGCTCCCAAGCATGAGCTTTTGGTGCAAAAGAGCGGCAGGACAGCCAGTTTTAAGCTTGCAGAGGTGGGTATACCCCCAATAGTACTCTCCTCACTGCACCCAGGTTCTGCACAGAGGGTGTGGCTCATTTCCCTCCCTTCACAGACAGGCAGTGAAGCTGCCTCGACCTGGGAACCTCAGCCCCTGGGTTTCTACATCACTGGATCCACAGCCAACACCCCCCAGCACCCACGCAGACTGCAGCATCCTCAGGGGACCGGTGGGTTCCGGGGGAACTGTGGTCTCCTGGAGCTTGGGCATTCAGGGCAGGCCACTTCCAGCCAACAGGAGAGTGCAGCACGCCAGAAGGCCCCTTAGGACAAAGGGGACCAGGGAACCAGCTCCCCACCATTTAGGGCCTTCTTTTCCTTCTCCCCTTCCCTGCCCACTGCTTCTGAGGCAGCCGTGGCTGTTTCCACCCAGGACAGACAAGGGTTCTGCAGGGGAAGATTAAGCCAGGGCACTTGTGAGCAGCTGCCCCACCTCTGACAGAGTGTCTGTCACACCCAGGCTTCAACAGAGCTTGGAGCTCACTCCTTTCCTTCTAAAAAAAACCACAGTGGGCTCTTTTGTGTGTGCCTCAAGGACAAAAACTACCACCTCCCCTAAGGGTGAGCAAGGCTAGCAGTCCCCTCCCCAAGCTGCCTGTCTCCTCTGGGAGGAGTATGTCCTCCCTGGGTCAAGTCCCACAACCATACTTCCCCTGCTAGAGCATTTCGGCCACAGGCCACAGCCAGTCTGGTTGCCCTGCACATAGCAGGTTGAGCTGCCTCCACCACCTCTGCTTCATCTGGGCCAGGGTGGGAGCTGGGAATCTGGGTGCTTTTGTGCCCCTGTAGGACAGAAACTGCTGCCACTGCCGAGAAAGGGAAGTGTGAGTGGCATGTGTGTCCCACAGATGCCTGCCACTGCTAATCTCATCAAGAGGAACCCACCCCTCCCGTTTCAGCTTCACAGTGCCTCTGTCCTCCTGCCTGAGCATTCTTCCAGAGCAGGAGATCACCCCACCCCTCACTATCACAGTCAGTGCCTCAACTCGGGGGAATTGAGAGCAAGTGTGCCAGCCTGATCTCAGTCTGGTTCCACCAGGACTCAAGTATGCCATTTGGGGTCTGGGAACCAGGGATTACCTAACCTAGTCCACCACGACTGGGACCTGAACACTCTCCCAGGGGTCTGAGATCCAGCCAACCCAAATTGCCAGCAACACCATGGTGGGTAACCTACCTGCATGAGCCTAAAGGGAGTGTATCTCTTCCTCTCTATACTGAGCAGCAGAGTTCATGGCAAAGAACAGGTGAGCTGCAAAGCTGTTTTGAGCTGAAGGGAGAATTTCCAGATGAGAAGGTTCCAGATAAGAACTCTGGCAACATGAGAAAACAGGCTCTTTTAACACCCCCGAAGGATCACACTGGCTCTCCAACAATGAACTCCAACCAAAAGGAAATCTTTGAAATGTCAGATGTGGAATTCAAAATATGTATCACAAGCAAGCTCAATGGGATCGATGAGAAAGTTGAAAACCAACACAAAGAAACGGAAAAAATAATTCAGTACATGAATGAAAAATCCATTGAAGACATATATTTAAAAAATAAAATAACAGAACTTCTGAAAATGAAAGAGTCATTCAGAGAATTTAAAAATATAGTAGAAATCTTGGCCGGGTATGGTGGCTCACGCCTGTAATCCTAGCACTCTGGGAGGCCGAGGTGGGTG
>NW_012154863.1:462558-471469 GCF_000956105.1 Propithecus coquereli | reverse complement strand
TAGAAGTCTTAACAGTCTAAAAGCAAACAGAAGAAAAAATTCCAAAGATTGAAAACACGGCTTTGAAATTAACCCAGTCAAAAATAAAAAAGAATCAAGAGAAAGGAACAAAATATCCAAGAAATATGGGATTATGTAAAACACTCAAACGTAAGAATCATAGGTATCCCCAAGGGAAAAGAAGAAAAAGCAAAAAGTATGGAAAACTTATTTGAGGGAATAATGGAGGAAAACTTCCCTTGTCTTGCTGGAGATTGAGACACCTATATACAAGAAAGTCAGTGGACTCCTGGAAGATTCATTGCAAATAGTACATTACCAAGGCACATGGACATCAGTCTGGCAAAAGTCAAAGTGAAGGAGGAAATCCTACAAGCTGCAAGAAAATAGTATCAGGTAACTTACAAAGGAAAACCGATGAGACTAACAACAGACTTATTAACAGAAACCTTATAAGCCAGAAGGGATTAGGATCCCATCTTTAGTCTTCTTAAACAGAATAACTGTCAGCCCAAAATTTTGTATCTGGCAAAACTAAGTTTCATAAAGGAAGGAGAAAAAATCTTTCCCTGACGAGCAAACACTAAGGAATTTGCCACCACTAGACCAGCCCTACAAGAAATGCTCAAAAGTTCTCTAAATACCGAAAAGTACGGTGGATACTAACCAGTGTAAAAACATTCAAAAGTAAAAACTCACAGCTCTGATAAAACAGTAACAAGGGAGATTACAAAGCAACTAGGTAACAATCAACATGATGACTGGAACAATATATAACTTATCAATATTAACATTGAGTGTAAGTGGTCTAAATGCCCCACTTAAAAGATATAAGATTGACAGAATGGATAAACACACCCCCCCCCCAAATATTTACTATCTCCAAGAAACCCATTTAACTCATGAAAAGTCACATGTAGTCAAGGTAAAGGAGTGGAAAAAAATATTACACACAAATTGAAAACAAAAGCAAGCAGGAGTAGCTGTTCTTATATCAGATAAAACAGACTTTAAATAAACAACAGTAAAAAAAAAAAAAGGTGGTCATTGCATAATGATAAAGGGATCAATTCAACAAGAAGATAGAGCAATCCTAAATACATACATACCTAACAGCAGATCTTATAGATTCATAAATACTGCTAGACCTAAGAAATGAAATAAACATCAACTTAATAATAGTGGGGGACTTCAACCCTCCACTGACAAAATTAGACCATTGAGGCAGAATATTAGCCAAAAAATGCTGGACTTAGACAGGACTCTAGAACAATTGGACCTAACAGACATTTACATTCTCCCCACAAACTGCAGAATACACATTCATCTCATCAGCATGTGGAACATTTTCCAAGATAGACCATATGTTAGCCCACAAGTCTCAGCAAATTTTTAAAAATCAAAATCATGCCATGTATCTTCTCAGACCACAGTGGAATAAAACGAAATCAATTCCAAGAGGAACTCTCAAAAGCATATAAATATATGGAAATTAAACAACCTGTTGCTGAAGGATCTTTGGGTCAATGATGAAACCAAGGTGGAAATAAAAATTTTTTTAATCGAATGACAGTGGTGACACAAGCTACCATAATCTCTGGGATACAGAAAAAGCAGTGCTAAGAAGGAAATTTATAACAGTAAATTTCTACATCAAAAAGACAGATTAGATTATCAACCTAAAATTACACCTCAGGGAACTAAGAAAATAAGAACAAACCAAACCCAAAGTTAGCCGAAGGCAAGACATAACAAAGATCAAAACAGAACTAAATTAAATTTAAACAAAAAAAAAATACAAAGGATAAGTGAAATGAAAAGTTGGTTCTTTGAAAAGATAAACAAAATTGGCAGACCACTTGCTAGACTAACCAAGAAGAGAGAGGATTCACAAAAGCTGAATCAGAAATGAAAAGGGAGATATTAAAACTGATGTTGCAGAAATACAAAAGGTCATCTGAGACTACTATGGATACCCCTACACATACAAATTAGAAAATCTAGAGGAAATTGATAAATTTTTGGAAACACACAACTTCCCACACTTGAATCAGGAAGAAATAGAAATCTTGAAGAGACCGATAATGAGTAGCAAGACTGAATCAGTAATGAAAAATCTCCCAACAAAAAAAAAAAGCCTAGGACAAGATGGATTCACAGCTGAATTCTGTGAGACCTATGAAGAACTGGTTCCTATCCTACTGAAACTGTTCCATAGTACTGAGAAGGAGGGCATCCTCCCCAACTCGTTCTGTGAAGCCAGTATCACCCTGATATCAAAGCCAGGAAAGGATAAAAAGAAAACTACAGACCAATATCCCTCATGAACATAGATGCAAAAATCCTCAACAGAATACTAGCAAACAATCCAATATCACATCAAAAAAAAATAATTCACTATGATCAAGTGGATTTCATCAAAGAGATTGCAACGATGGTTCAATATATGGAAATCAATAAATGTGACTCACCACATAAACAGAATTTAAAACAAAAACCATATGATCATCTCAATAGATGCAGAAAAGGTGTTCGATAAAATTCAGCACTCTTTCATGATAAAAACCCTTAAGAAACTAAGCATAGAAGGAACATACCTAAAAATAATAAAAGCCATATGTGATAAACCCACAGCCAACATCATCCTGAATGGGGAAAAGTTGAAAACATTCCCCCTAAGAACTGGAAGAACATAAGGATGCCCACTGTGAGCACTTCTATTCAACATAGTACTGGAAGTCCTAGCACGAGCAAGCAGTCAAGAGGAAGAAAGAAAGGGCATCCAAATTGCAAAAGAGGAGGTCAAATTTTCCCTCTTTGCTGATAATATGATCTTATACCTGGAAAACCCTAAAGATTTCTTCAAAAGACTCCTGGAATTGATGAATAAATTCAGTAATGTGTCAGGTTACAAAATTAATGTACACAAATCAGTAGCATTTCTATACATTAATAACAGCCAAGCTGAGAATCAAATCAAGAACTCAATACCATGTACAGCAGCTGCAAAAAATAAAATAAGTAAAATACCTAGAAATATACTTAACCAAGGAGGTGAAAGATCTCTGCAAGGAGAACTACAAAACACCAATGAAAGAAATCATTGATGATACACACAAATGGAAAAACATTCCATGCTCATGGCTTGGAAGAATCAATATTGTTAAAATGTCCATTCTGCCCAAACTGATTTAAAGATTCAGTGCAATTCCCATCAAAATACCAACATCATTTTTCACAGAATTAGAAAAAATAATCCTAAATTTCATATGGTATCAAAAAAGAGCCCAAATAGCCACCAAAGCAATCCTAATCAGAAATAAATAAATATGCACATCTGGAGGCATCACATCATTCAACTTCAAATTATACAAGGCTATAGTAATCAAAACAGCGTGGTACTGATGTTAAAGTAGAAACATAAATAGATCAATGGAACATAATAGAGAACCCAGAAGTAAAACTGTATATATATAACCAACTGATCTTGGATAAAGCAGACAAAAACACAGGCAGGGGAAAAAATGCCCTGTTCAATAAATGGTGCTGGGAAAATTGGAGAGCCACATGCAGAAGAATGAAACTGGATCTCTATCTCACCATGCATAAAAATTAACTCAAGATGGATTAAAGACTTATTAAGACCTGACACCATAAAAATTCTAGAAGAAAACTTAGCCCTCCTTTATCCTTCTGATAAACTCTTTCAGAAATTGGCCTAGGCAAAGAATTTATGTCTAAGACCCCATAAGCAAATACAACAAAAACAAATAAATGGGACTTAATTAAGCTAAAAAGTTTCTGCACAGCAAAAGAAATAACCAACAGAGTAAATAGACAACCTACAGAATGGGAGAAAAATATTCACGAACTGTATATTTGACAAAGGACTGATATCCAGTATTTATGAAGAAGTCACATCAGCAAGAAAAAAATAACCACATTAAAAAGTAGACAAGCCTTTTGCCTTTTTGCCTTCTACCCTGTGAGGACATAGCAGCAAGGCACCATCTTGGAAGCAAAGAGCAGCCTCACAAAGAGCAGCCTCACCGGACGCTAGACCTACCAGGGCCTTGATCTTGAACTTTGTAGCCTCCAGAACTGTGAGAAATATATTTCCATTATTTATAAATTACCCAGTCTGTGGTGTGTTATTATAGCAGTACAAATGGACTAAGATAAATGTCAACAGACGTTTGTTAAAAGAAGACATATGAAACGCCAACAGATATATGAAAAATTCAACATCTCTAACCATCAGGGAATGCAAATTAAAACCACAATGAGATATCATATCACCGAACACCTATTAGAATGGCTGTTACCAAGAAGATAAAAACAAATATTGGTGAGGATGTGGAGAAAAGGAAACCTTGGTATACAGTTGGTAGGAATGTAAATTAATAAAACCATAATGGAAAACAATTTGGATGTTCTTCAAAAAACTAAAAATTGAATTACCATATGTTCCCGTAATCCTTCTTCTGGGTGTAAATCCAAAGGAATTGAAATTCTTATGTCAAAGAGATATCTGTACTCCCATGTTCATTGCAGCACTAATCACAATAGGCAAGATATGGAATCAACTTAAGTGTCCATCAGCAGATGAACTGATAAAATGTGGTCTGTTTATACAATGGAATACTATACCACCTTAACAAAGAAAGAAATTCTGTCATTCGTGACAACATAGATGAACCTGGAGGATCTTATGCTAAGTGAAAGAAGCCAGGCACAGAAGGACAAATATTACACGATCTCACTTATATGTGGAATCTAGAAAAGTTTATCTCATAGAAGTAGAAAGTAGAAGGGTGGTTGCTAGAGACTGGAAGAAGGGGGGTGGTGGGGTAATGGGGAAAGGAGAGATGTTGATCAAAGAGAACAAAACTTCAGTTAGGAGAAATAAGTTTTAGTGATCTATTGCACAGCATGGTGATTATACTTAAGAAAAATGTATATTTCAAAATTGCTAAGAGTAGATTTTAAGTGTTCTTACCACACACAAAAAATAAGTAAGTGAGGGGGTAGATATGTTAATAGGCTTGATTTAATTATTCACAAACAAATTGTACCACACAAATATATATAATTTATCAATTAAAAGAGTTCAAAAAATGGATATGTGCACAATGTGAACAAAAAAGTGGGCAAAAGACATGAACAGACATTTTTCAAAAGAAAATACACATACACACAAAAGAAAATATACAAATAGCCAAGAAATATATGAAAAAATGCTCAACATCACTAAGCACCAGGGAAATGCAAATTAAAACCACAATGAGATTTACCCCTGTCAGAATGTCCACTATTAAAAAGTCAACAAATGATAGATGTTGATACAGATGCAGTGAAAAGGGAATGCTTATGCACTGTTAGTGGGAATGTAAATTAATACAACCTCTGTGGAAAACAGTGTGGAGATTCCTCAAAGAACTAAAAGTAGACCTATCATTTGATCCAGCAATCCCACTACTGGATATCCATCTAGAGAGAAAGAAGTCATTATGTTAAAAAAAAAAAAAAACTCATGCACTCCTGTGTTTATCACAGCACAATTCCCAATTGCAAAGATATGGAATCAACCTAAGGGCCCACCAACTGATGAGTGGATAAAGAAAATGTGGTGTGTGACACACCCACACACAAACACACAGTGGAATACTATTCAGTCATAAACGAGAATGAAATGATGTCTTTTGCAGCCACTTAGATGGAACTGGAAACCATTATCATAAGTGAAGTATCTGAGGAATGGAAAAACAAATACTTTATGTACTCACTTGTAAGTGGGAACTAAGTGATGTATATGGTCATACAGAGTGGTATAGACTTTGGAGACTCAGAAAGGGGGGGTGAGGGATCAAAAACTATCAGGTACAATGTATACTATTTGGGTGACAGGTACATTAAAAGCTCCAACTTTATACAATTCATGCATATATCAAAAACCCACTTGTACCCCCAATCTATTGAAATATTTAAAAATGTCCACCTACAGTTGATTTATCCGGATAAGGAACCCAACAAGGCCCACACATAACATTTGGTGGTCATGTCTCTTTTGTCTCTTCTAATCTAGAGCAACCCCCAACCCCTTTCCCACTCTTATGGAGGGTCCTATGTCCCAGATTTATCTGTCTGCTTCATTGTGGGGTTCTTTAACTTGTTCTTTCTCCTTTCCTCCATATTTTCTGTAATCTGGAGTTTAGTTCTAAAGGGTTAATTCTTCAGGTCCAACTTTTTTCACACATTTCTTAGGTGGTGCATGCTAAATTTGAATTTCAGATAAACTATTTTTTTTCTTTGTATAAGCACACCCCAAATATTGCATGGGACATACTTATACTAAAATATACATCTCTAAGAAATATTTAAATTTTTTCAGATAAAAATTATTCACTGTTTTTCTGAAATTTAAACTTACCTGGGTGTCCTCTATTTTGTTTGGCTTCCCTTAGTGATGCAAGTGGGTCGTCCCAATTTTCATGGTGCTGAGCTGGAGCAGCGGGTTCAGATGGTGTCAGCATGATCCCTTCCTTTTGTAAACTTTTCCACCAAACTTTTCCTTAGTGGTTTTGTCCACCGATGAAGGTCATTGGAATCACTTAATTGTGGCTGGTAAGGTGGTAATTTTTCTAACTCTGTCATTTCTTTCACATATATTGGCTAAAGTTTTCTATAAATAACTTTCCTTCATCAGCTAGGCTCTTGTTCACCTTATCCTTCATGTCTTTGCTCAAGAGTTACCTTATTATCCAGACCTTCCTTGACTGCCCTATATAAAACAGTACCCCACCGCCAACACCACATACACACTCCCCGTCTCCCCTTCTTCGTATTTCTCTTTAATACTTACCACTAATGTCATTCTATGTATCTTACTTAATTTTGTTTACCGTGTATCTTCCCTAAACTCTGAGGGCAGAAATTTTTATGTTTTGTTCATTTTTGTATCCCCAACACTAAGAACAATTCCACAGAGCAAATGCTTAATAAATATTTTTTCAATGTTATAATTGAATGAATGAGTGTTGAGGCTTAATTCTTATCAGTTCCAGGACAATTATATGAAGATACTGCCTTAAGTAGCATAAAATTAGAAGTAACAATCCCAATTCTATAATTGTATCTTTGAGATTCAAAACAAATTTAAATAAATCACATTTAAATTACTATACACATAAGTAATTTTTTTGCACAGAACATATTTAATTACATTTATTAAATACCTGTGAGGGTCTTTTCATATATATGATCTCTTCATCTTCACATTATTTCTGTATGTTAGGTCTTATTAACTCCATTTTATAGATGAGGAAACTGAAGCTCAGAGAGATAATTAAAGTCATTAATCAGTCTTGAGACTTCAACTCGAGTCTCCTTTTTTAGACTGTCTAGCTTTTTTATATTATACCTTTTTTTTGTTTTGCCAGCAAGACATAATCGACTTATATAACTGAGTTATACATTATGTTTAGCCATTTTATCTTACAAGGTATTCTTTTTGTTGTTTGTCTTATCGAGATAGAAATCAACCAGTGTGTGTCTCTTACTAGAGGAGGATGGTGGAGTTACGAGATTTCCTCAGTGAGGATCTCTGAGTTCCTGGCATGGAAGAACATCAAAGTGGAGGGAGCTCCAGCCAGACCAAGTCTTCCCCTCCACCGACCCCCATCAGCTTTCCACTCCTGCTCCCCCTACTCCCCTCCCGTGCACCCCTCCCCAGTCCATCAAGCCCAGAGTCATGCTGTTGGTACCTTGCCCTCCCTAACATCCTGGCCCCTGTTCAAGGGAGACCAAGGTGAAATCACATCCAATGCAAAAAGCTGAAAAAGTCTATGGAACAAGACAAAATCTAACTGCATTTTGACTTAGTGTGCAGAGCTCATTTGGCTCCTGGTTTCTTTCTTCCTCAGCTCTATCCAAGAACCTCATTAATATATTAATGAACATTTACTGTAAAGAGAGATTTATGGCTTTGGTGGCTTAGAGCTTGGGTCCTGGCAGCAACAAGATATGGCATCAGACTCCAGCATTGCCACTTGTCATTTGTGTTACCCTGGGCAAATTGCTTAACCTCTTAAAAGTCTAAGTTTCCTCATCTGTAAAATGGAACTAGTCCCTGCCTAATATGACTATGATGGGGTCTCAATGCAACGATCCTTTGAAGTGTTCAGCATGGTATCTGGCACATAGTAAGTGTTAATAAATGTTGACTATTATGAGTCCATATTCAAGGAGCTCATATAATGGGGAGAACAAACTTTCAAGGTATATTATAATATGGCAAATGTGGTTCCTACTATACTGGACGTGGGGGCAGGAGTATAAGGATCATAGTAGAGGTAACAACTCTCTGCCTGAGTAATCAGGACATACCCTCCTGAAAATAGCACTTAAGCAGTTTGCAAAAATTGTGGGAGGTCAACTATAGTCAAGATTATAGGATGTGCAGTGGCCCAGGAGCTCACAGGATGCGCACAGTCTGATGATGGAGGAAAGCGAACTCAGCATGACAAAAGAGGGTAGAACACTTGGAGGGAGTCCTGGGAGAGTAGGCTGGAGAGTCATCTTGGGGCCTGGCTGTGGAGAGTCCAGAGTATGTATACTCTGCTCAGAAATTTAGATCTTACTCCACAGGTAATGGGCTTCACCCAGGGATAAGTACTTGACAGCTACGTGAGACTGGGCACCTTACTTAGCCTCTCTGTATCTCAGTTTCATCATCTGTAAAATGCAGATAATAAATAATACTGGCCAGGCCGGGTGTGGTGGCTCACACCTGTAATCCTAGCACTCTGGGAGGCTGAGGTGGGAGGATCACTCAAGGTCAGGAGTTCAAGACCAGCCTGAGCAAGAGTGAGACCCCCATCTCTACTAAAAATAGAAAGAAATTAGCTGGACA
>NW_012154863.1:436823-461530 GCF_000956105.1 Propithecus coquereli | reverse complement strand
TTGTCACAGTTGTAGCATGCTTAGACCCTGGTAAAATTTCAAAGTACAAGCAACGGCCTCCTTCAAGGAGAACCATAATGATCACCAGCATGAATTAGCCTTCAACTTAACAACTTCATACAATACTTCAAAAGGAAAATATATATTATTCAGTTGCTTTGGGTGAACCAACTGATACTACTGACTCGGCTAGATTTTATACTAGAAAATTTTCTTTGCTACAAAGAATTACTTGCTTCTGGCACTCTTGTGAACAGAACACGGGGAATAGATATCTTCAACAACTTTCAAGATAAACGTCGTGAAGTTGGACTGAATTTGGTAAATTTAGTGAGTGTATATGTACAGACGGTGCACTTTCCATGACAGGAAAACATGAAAGGTTTATTGCACAGATTAAAAAAAAAAAAGTATTTACAGACCCAGATGCTCTCATTTCTTTTCATTGTGTCTTATGTTAGCAAAATCTCTGTGCTAAAGCTACTATTTTAAGTGACACTTTGCAACAAGTTATAAGTGTTGTTAACTATATTTGTGCAAATGCAACATGGCATAGTCAGTTTCAAAACACGCTAAAGTTGAATGATGAGGTATCCAGTGTGGATTTGCCTTGTTCTAAAGTATGTTGGCTATCATAGGGACAGTTGTTAACTAAAATTTTATCTCTGAGAGAACAGATAGTTAAATTTTATGAGGAACAGAATCAGCATGTGAATTATTGAAATAAGATTACTATAGGAATGCAGCATTTCTGTGCGATAATCACATCAAATCAAAATGACTTGAATATTTCTTTGCAAGGTAAAACTAAGTCTATATATGGTATGTGGCAAAGCTATCTTTATTCAAAATACTTCTTCTTCAAAAGGAAATTTTGGATGAATATTTTCCCCAGTTAGCAAAGGTCAATGATGAACAGGATGATATGTGCGAATCATTCGAAGAATACACAGCTGTTATAGATCTATTAATTGAAGAATACAATGAAAGGTTCACTGACTGAAATCACATCACACTCAAATTAGTATTTCATCCTCACTGAGTTGATATCACCAAGGCACCTAAAGAACTACAGATGGAATTCATTGAGCTCTTAGTAGATGACATTTTAAAGTCATTGTTTGATGCTAAGAAAGATCCAATTGAAATATGGAAAAATACAGTAGAATACCCATGCCTTTGGCAACATGCCCCAAAAATGCTTTCTTGCTTTTCAACCACTTATTGCTGCGAATCTACATTGTCCTACCTAACCCAAATCAAGATGCTCTTAAGGTCACAAATGACTGATGCCCATTCTAGAGGATCAACTGACACTGCAGACCTCCATGCTACAACCAAATATTCAAATAGCAGACACAACAAAGTCATTAAAAGGTTAGTTAACTTTAAAATTAACAAATAGCTTTCAGTTTTTGAAATTATTAATTACACAGTAGTTAGAGTTTTACAGAATAATGTACATTTTTAAGTATAATTGAAGTTTCTGAATGTGGCCATATTTGATTATAGCTAAATTAATGTGGCCTTCCAACATGAAAATATTCCCTACCTCTGATCTAAATGATAGCTATTAGTAGAGTAGTAATAATATTTTTCCAAGGTTGAAAGTTCTAAATTAATGTCTAAATCAGTGAATTTCTTTTTATTTTCTAGGAACGTGTTATTTCAAACACTGAAATGTAAATGCCCTGTTATTTGTTTTAATGCTAAGGATTTTGTGAGAATAGTGGTGCAGTTTTTTGGTAGTGATGGCAGTTGGAAGCATGGTAAGTTACAGTGTTTATTATCTTTAAAATTTAACTCTTCAACTCCTCCTGGGAATGGGAGGGTGGTGAGTGCTGCTATGCACACCACTCCTGGGCCACTTACCACGTGGACTCTGAACGCACCACTTCATAGGCCCTAAGCATAAGGAGGTACTTTCTCTCTATGTTTCCAGGTTATTTGGATTTTTACAAGTATATATTACTTTTATTATTTAAAATAGGAATTATGTGGCATGGTCAGAATGGAATTTGTTACCACAAACAATTTATAAACTTTCTAAGAATTGCACTACAGTTCAGAGTAATTAACATCAAAACAATATAGGACACATTTTTACCTTTCATTTAAAATAGTAAAGATTTTTGTAATCTTTTTTTACTAGATAGACACCTAAAACAAATAGAGCAAAAATACTCATTGTAGAATCTAGGTGGTAGATATATGGGTTTTCACTGTATAATTCTTTTCAAATTGTCTATGTTTGAAAATGTTCATGAAAAAATGTTAGGAAAAACAGTTTTTGTTGTAGAAAATTTCTAACACATACAAAAATGCCCTTTACCCAATTTCAGCAATTATCAATTTACAGCCAGTCTTTTCTCTCTAACTCCCCATACTTCCAAACCCCTGCCCCATGGATACTTTGTAGCAAATCCTAAATATCATATGACTAATCTCCAAATATTTCAATTGTATGACTAAAATATGGGATTTTATTATTAAGATGATACCATCATCTGCCCTCCAAAATCACCAATAATCTTTTTTTAATTGATACGTAATAGATGAACATATTTTGGGGGTATATGTGATATTTTGGTACGTTCATATAATGTGTAATAACCAAATCAGGGTAATTGGGACATCCATCACTTTAAACATTTATCTTTTCTTTATGCTGGGAGCAAATTATTCTCTACTAGCTATTTCAAAATATGTAGTAGATTATTGTCTATTATAGACACTCTATAAATCTATAGGAATTGTTTCTTCTATCTAACTGTATTTTTGTACCTGTTAGTCAACCTTTCTTAATCTCTCCCTCCCCCCTACCCTTCCTGGCCTCTGGTAAGCACCAGTCTGTCTTCATGAAATCCACTTTCTTAGCTCCCGCGTGTGAGTAAGAACACACAATACTTTTCTGTGCTTGGCTTATTTTGCTTAATATCGTGACTTCCAATTGTAGTCATATTGCTGTAAATGACAGGATTTCATTCTTTTTTATGGCTGAATAATATTCCATTGTGTATATATACCACATTTTCTTTGTCCATTTATCCATTGATGGACACTTAGGTTGATTCCATATTTTGGCTACTGTGAGTAGTGCTGCAATAAACATAGGGGTACAGATATCTTTTTGATATATTGATTTCCTTTCTTTTGGACATATACCCAGCAGTGGGATCGCTGGATCATATGATACTTCTATTTTTAGTTTTTTGAGAAACCTCCATACTATTTTCCATAGTGGCTGTACTAATTTAGACTCCCACAAACAGTGTACAAGGGTTCTTTCTTGGTATCCTCACCAGCATCTGTTATTCCCTATCTTTTTAATAAAAGGCATTTTAACTGGAGTGAGGTGATATCTCATTGTGGTTTGATTTGCATTTCCCTGATGATTAGTGATGGTGAGCATTTTTTCATATAACTGTTGGCCATTTGTATGTCATCTTTTGAAAAATGCCTTTTCAATCTATTGCCCATTTTAAAATCAGATCATTTGTGGTTTTTTCTATTGAGTTGTTTGAGTTCCTTATGTATTTTGATTATTAATTCCTTGTCAGATGGATAGTTTGCAAATATTTTCTCCCATTCTTTGGGTTGTCACTTCACTTTGTTGTTTCCTTTGCTGTGCAGAAGCTTTTTAGCTTGATGCAATCCCATCTGTCTATTTTTGTTTTTGTTGCTTGTGTTTTTGAAGTCTCACTCAAAAAATCCTTGCCCATACCAATGTTCTGGAGTGTTTCTCCAATGTTTTCTTTTATTAGTTTCATAGTTTCATGTCTTAGATTTATGACTTTGATCCATTTTTATTTGAATTTTCTATATAGTGAGAGATAGGAGTCTAGTTTCATTATTCTGCATATAGTTACCCAGTTTGTTTGCTTTTTCCCATTAATTTTTTTTGTATATACTCATGGGATACAAGTGCAATTTTGTTTCATTGATATATTGCATAGCAGTGAAGTCAGGGCCTTCAGTGAATTTTTTTTCTTTCTTTAAGTCTCCATCTGCAAGTATCTTTAGTAAATAGATCACTGAAGCAACACATATTGTATCCACCAAGCAACCTTCCATTATCCACTGCTCTCCCAACCCCCACTCCTCACCCCTCCAAGTCTCCATTGTTCATTGTTCCACACTCGGCTTCCTTGTGTACACATTATTTAGCTCCCACTTACAAGTGAGAACATGCAGTATTTGTTTTTCTGTGTCTGACTGGTTTCACTTAAGATAATGGCCTGCAGTTCCATCCATTTTGCTACAAAAGACATGATTTTATTCTTTTTTATAGCTGAATAGTATTCCATTGTGTATATATGCCACATCTTCTTTACCCAATCCCCTGTTAATGGACACTTAGGTTGAGTCCATATCTTGGTTATTATGAATAGTGCTGCTGTAAACATAGGAATACAGATACCTTTTTTATATATTGATTTCTTTTCCGTTGGGTAGATACCCAGAAATGGGATTGCTGGGTCGTATGGTAGTTCTATTTTTAGTTCTTTGAGAAATCTCCATACTGTTTTCCGTAGAGGTTACACTAATTTACATTCCCACCAACAGTTTTAAGAGTTCCCTTTTCTCTGTATCCTCACTAACATCTTTTACTTTTTGTCTTTTTAATGGTATTATTTTGATTGGTGTAGGATGATACTGTGGTTTCAATTTGCATTTCTCTGTTGATTAATGATGTTGAGTATTTTTTTATATGCCTATTGGCCTATTTATCCAGTTTTCCTAGCACCATTTATTGAAGAGACTGTCCTTTCCCCAATGTATGTTCTTGGCATCCTTGTTGAAAATGAGTTGGCTGTAAATGCATGGATTTATTTCTGGGTTCTGTATTCTGTTCCTTTGGTCTATGTATCTGTTTTTATGCCAGTACCATGCTGTTTTCATTATAATAACTTTGTAGTGTATTTCAAAGTCAAGTAGCATGATGCCTCTGGCTTTGTTCTTTTTGCTCAGAATTGCTTTGGCTATTCAAGGTTTTTTATGGTTCCATATAAATTTTAGGATTATTTTTTCTATTTCTGTAAAGAATGTCATTGGTATTTTAATAGGGATTGCATTGAATCTGTAGATCACTTTTGGTAGTATTGACGTTTTAACAATATTAATTCTTCCAATGCATGAGCGTGGAATATCTTTCCATTTTTTGTGTGTGTTCTTCAGTTTCCTTCATCAGAATTTTATAGTTTTTCTTACAGAGGTCTGTCACTTATTTGGCTAAATTTATTTCTAGATATTTTATATTTTTTGTAGATATTGTAAATGAGATTGCTGTCTTGGTTTCTTTTCCATATTGTTTGCTATTGGTGTATATAAATGCCACTGATTTTTTTTATGTTGATTTTGTATCCTGCAACTGCCCTGACTTTGTTTATCAGTTCTAATAGTTTTTTGGTGGTGCTTTTAAAGTTTTCCAAATATAAGATCATATTATCTGCAAACATGGATATTTTGATTTCTTTCTTTCTAATTTGGATGCTATTTCTTTTTCTTGTCCAATTGCTCTGGCCAGGACTTGCAGTATTATGTTGAATAAAAGTGGTAAAAGTGGGCATCCTTGTCTTATTCCAGATCTTAAAGGAAAGGCTTTTTAATTTTTCCCTGTTCAGTGTGATGTTAACTCTGGGTTGTCATATATGGCCTTTTTTGTTTTAAAGCATGTTCCTCCTATACCCAGTTTGTTGAGTGTTTTTATCATAAAGGAATTTTAAATTTTACCATATGCTTTTTCAGCATCTATTGAAATGATCATATGATTTTCTTGGTTCTGTTAATGTGATGTATCGTGTTTACTGATTTGTATATGTTGAACCATCTTTGCATCTGCAGGTTGAATTCTACTTGATCATGGCGAATGATCTTCTCAATGAGTTGTTAAATTCAGTTTGCTAGTATTTTCTTGAGGATTTTTGCATCTATATTCATTAGGGATATTGGCTTATAGTTTTTTCTTTTTGTTATTCCTTATCCAGTTTTGGTATTAGGGTAATGCTGGCCTCATAGAGTGAGTTTGGAAGTACTTTCTCTTCTTTGATTTTTTTTTTTAAGAGTCTGAGTAGAATTGGTATTAGTTCTTTAAATGTTTGGTAGAATTCAGCAGTGAAGCCATCAGGTCCTTGGCTTTTCTTTGATGGAAGACTTTTTATTGTGGCTTCAATATCATTACTCATTATTGGTTTGTTCAGCTTTTCTATTTCTTCAGAATTCGATCTTGGTAAGTTGTATGTGTCCAGGAATTTATCCATTTCTTCTAGGTTTTCCAATTTGTTGGCATACAGTTGTTCTTAACAGTCTCTAATGATTGTTTGTATTTTCATGGTATCACTTGTCATGTCTCCTTTTTCATTTCTGCTTTTATTTATTTGGGTCTTCTGTCTTTTTTTTTCTTAGTCTAGCTAAAGCTTTGTCAATTTTGTTTACCATTTATTTATTTATTTAAGAGACAGGGGCTTGCTCTCTTGCCCCAGCTGTAATGCAGTGGTGTGATCATAGCTTACTGCAACCTTGAACTCCTGGGCTCAAGCAACCTTTCTACCTCAACCTCCTGAGTAGCTGGGGCTATAGGTGTATGCCACCATGCCCAGCTAATTTTTCTTATTTTTTTATAGAGTGGTGGTCTCACTATGTTGCCCAGGCTGTTCTCGAACTCCTGGCCTCAAGTGATCCTCCCTTCTCTGCCTCCCAGAGTGCTGGGATTACAGATATGAGCCACCATGCCTGGCCAGTTTTGTTTGTCTTTTTTTTTTTTTTTTTAAAAAAAAAAAACTTTTCATTTCATTTATCTTTTGTATTTTTGTCTAATTTTATCTATTTCTGTTCTGATATTTATTATACCTTTCCTTCTACCATATTTGGGCTTGGTTTGGTCTTGCTTTTCTAATTCCTTGGGGTACATTGTTAGGTTGTTAATTTGAAGTCTTTCTACTTTTTTGACATAGGCATTTATTGCTATAAAATTCCCTCTTAGTGCTGCTTTTACTGTATCCCATAGGTTTTGGCATGTCATATTTCTGTTTTCATTTGTTTGAAGAAATTTTAAAATTTGCTTCTTAATTTCCTCACTAACCCATTGATAGTTCAGGAGCATTTTGTTTAATTTCCATGCATTTGTGTAGTTTTCAAGGTTCCTTTTGTTTTTGATTCTAGTTTTGTTCCACTGTAGTCAGGAAAGATACTTGATATGATTTTGACTCTTTTGAATTTGTTGAGATGTGTTTTGTGATCTAACTTATGGTCTATTCTAAAGAATGTTTCATGTGCTGTGAGTAAAATGTGTATCCTGCTGCAGTTGGGTGAAATGTTCTATAAATGTTAGTTAGGCCCATTTGGTCTAGTGTGCAGTTTAACTCCAGTATTTCTTTGTTTATTTTCTATGTAGATGATCTGTTCATTACTGAGAGTGGGGTATTGAAGTCCCCTACTATTATTGTGTTACAGTCTATCTCTTCTTTTAGATCCATTAATGTTTGCTTTATATACTTGAATGGTCCTGTGTTGGTTGCATAGATATTTATAATTGTTATATCCTCTTGCTGGATTGACCCCTTTATCATTAATGTAGTGATCTTCTTTGGATCTTTTTATAGTCTTTGGCTTGTAGTCTATTTTATCTGATATGAGTATATCTACTCCTGCTCTTTTTTGGTTTCCCTTTGTGTGGAATCTTTTCTATCCTTTTATTTTTAGTCTATGTGTATCTTTATAGGTGAAGTGGGTTTCTCATAAGCAGCATATAGTTGGGTCTTATTTCTTTATCCATTCAGCCACTCCATATCTTTAACACATTGACTGCCACACTGGAAAAAATTTTTTTTCCTTGGAGCCACAGTGTTTTATTATGAAAACAGAATAAAAACTTAAAAAGCAAAATGATCCTTTCTAATTTAATGAAAAAATGTGTGCTTTTTTATTGTTTTCTGTGTGTGTGTTATATGCAATTAAATTGTCAATATTAATTGTAACAATAAGAACATCAACAAGTAAGATTTTCACAAACCCACTGCAGGGTTTTGCCCAGGGGGCCACCCATCATGTAACATGTATGCTACAGCATGGCAGTGTAGGTTGCCTGTGCACCGTGCAACTCCCAAGGTAAAGAGACATGTGAATTACATATGCTTCATGAGGCCCTGGGCTCAAAACTAGCATGAGTTAAATACAACTCGCAGTTAATGTGTTAAATTGGAGAATTTAGTCCATTTACATTCAATATTATTATTGATATGTAAGGACTTACTACTGCCATTTTGTTACTTGGTTTTGAGTGTTTTGTAACTCCTCCCTTCCTTTCTTCGTTTCTTCCTCTCTTCCATTGTGGTTAAGTGATTCTCATTTGTTGCTTTTTATTTTTAGTGTATTTATTATCAGTTTTTGCTTTGTGGTTACTGTGACTCTTACAAAAAACATAGTTATAACAGACTATTTTAAACAGACGACAATATATCTTTGATCATAAAAAAATAAAAAACAAAGGAAAAACTAAAACTCTAAATTTTAACTCCATATCCTCCAAAAAAAGGCCTCAATTTATGTATTTTTCTATTGCCTATCTCTTAACAGGTTGCTATAACTATTATTGTTTTTGATAGATTCATCCTTTAGTCTTCATTCTAGAGTTATGAATGGATTGCATACCACAATTACAATGTTAAGAGTATTCTGAGTTTGTTTGTATACTTACTTTTACCAGTGGGTTTTATATCTTCAAACGTTTTCTTTTTGTACATTAGTGTTTTTTTTTTCTTTCAGATCAATGAACTCCCTTTAGCATTTTTGTTTGTTTTCGTATACACTTATGAGTCACCTTTAGCATTTTTGTGAGATGGATCTGATGGTGATCAATTCCCTCAGCTTTGTTTGGGACTTTATTCCTCTTTCATGTTTGAGAGATGGCTTTGCTGGTACAGAATTCTTGGTTGGCAGAGTTTTTTTCTCCCCCCAGCACTTCGAATATGTCATCCTACTCCCTTTTGGCCTGTATGGTCAGAGAAGTCTATTGCTAGATGAATTGGAGCTCCTATATGTGTTATTTGCCTCTTTTCTCTTGTTGCTTTTTAGGATCTTCTCTTTGTACTTGACTTTTCAGAGTTTATTACATGGCTTGGGGTAGTTTTATTTGGGTTTAATCTATTTGGTGACCTCTGACCTTTCTGTACCTGAATATTTATATCTTAAGTTTTTGGCAAGTTTTCTATTATTGCTTTGAATAAGCTTTATACCCCTTGCTCTTACTCAGCTCCCTCTTGAACACAATAATTCTCAGATTTGCCCTTTTGAGGTCATTTTCTATATTTTGTAGGCATTCTTCATTCATTTTCATTTTTTTTTCTTTTTTCTCCTCTGACTGTATATTTTCCAATAGCTTATATTCAAGCTCATTGATACTTTCCTCTGCTTGATCTATTCGGCTCTTGAGAGCCTCTAATGAATTTTTGAATTCAGCAGATATATTTCTCAGTTCCAGATTTCTCTTTGATTTTTAAAATTATTTCAATCTCTGTTAAATTTCTCTGATAAATTTCTGAGTTTCAGCTGGGTACAGTGGCTTATGCCTGTAATCCTAGTTCTTTGGGAGGCCAAGGCAGGAGGATCTGCTTGAGGGCAGGAGTTCAAGACCAGCCTGAGCAACATAGCAAGACTTTGTCTTTATGAAAAATTTTTAAAAAATATTAGTCAAGTGTTGTGGTGCACACCTGTAATCCCAGCTACTCAGGAGGCTGAGGCAGGAGGATTGCTCGGACTCAGGAGTTTGAGGCTGCAGTGAGCTATGATTGTACCATTGTACTCCAGCCTGGGTGACAGAGTGAGACCCTGTCTAAGGAAAAAAAAAGGATTCCGAATTTTTTTTCTATGTTATTTTGGAGATCACTGAAATTCCTTGAAAATGTTATTTTAAATTCTTGATCAGAGACCTCACCTATTGCCATCTCATTAAAGTCGGTCACTGGCTCCTTGCTTTGTCTGTTTGGGAAGGTCATGGTTCCCTGTTTGCTTTTGTTTCTTGTGGATATACATCTGTGTCTTTGCATTGAAGGATTAGTTATTTATTCCAGTCTTTTATATCTGGCTTTTTTTGGTTTTTATTGGATATGTTTGCTTGGAGATTTCATTGCAATATACCTATTGAATATCTTTTTTGCTAGGTTACTGCCTCTTTTTTGGTGCTAGATGACACCTCAAGCCCAGGTTTGTCTTGGCTCTAGCAAATTTCAGAGAGCTGCCACTATCCCTGTGGAGGAGTATACCCTGGCAGTGTGGGAAAGCTGGCTAGGGGTTCATTCCCAGGGGATCCATGGGATGTACCTCCTACAGTGTGGTGCTACCGACCAGCCACTCTGATTTGGTGTCTTTGTCCAAGATACAGAACAGAGTTTCCCAGTTTAGAGATACTAGTCCTGCCCCACCCCCATCTCTAGCCGTCATCAGGAGTTTTTCTCCCTTCAGGCACTCACGATGCTTCCCGTAGGTTGAGGCAGGGGTAGGTCTCCTGCCCAAGTGAGCCCAAGATGAGGGGGAAACTGGCTGTCCACCTCGGTCTCACTTTTTCAAGAGTAATAACCATGGACAGGTGCAGTGGCTCATGCCTGTAATCCTAGCACTCTGGGAGGCTGAGGCAGGAGGATTTCTTGAGGTCAGGAGTTTGAGACCAGCTAGAGCAACAGTGAGACCCCGTCTCTAAAAAATAGAGAAATTAGCTGGGCATGATGGTGCACACCTATAGTCCCAGCTATCAGGAGGCTGAGGCAGGAAGATCGCTTGAGCCCAGGAGGTTGCAGTGAGCTATGATGGTGCCACTGTACTCTACCCAGGGTGACACAGTGAGACTCTGTCAAAAGAAAAAAAAAGAGAGATAATAACCATGAGTTGGGGGAAACTTTTCACACACTTGGTGTCTAGCAGATTGGGGAGAGGGTGTCAGAGATATAAAAGTCTGATTCTCTTACTTTCTGCATGGAGCTTTTTCACTTCTCTGTGGCCCCAGGAACTGTCTCATCTTTAAATTTGAGTTCTGGGATATTGCTGGTGATAATCTCAGCACTGTATATTTGTGATTTTTTTTTAATTTTTAAATTTCAGAATATTGTGGGGGTACAAACATTTTGGTTACACCTTTATACCACCCAAGCCAGGGCTACAAGCTTGCCCATCCCCAAGACAGTGTGCTCCACACCTGTTAGTTGTGAATTTACCCATCACTCCACCCCCTTCCCACCTTCCTGGCACCCAATGAATATTACTTCCACGTGTGCAACTAAGTGTTGATCAGTTAGTACCAATTTGTTGGTGAGTACATGTGATGCTTGTTTTTCATTCTTGTAATACTTCACTTCAAAGAATGGGCTGTAGCTCCATCCAGGATAATACAAGAAGTGCTAGTTCGCCATTGTTTTTTGTGGTTGAGTAGTACTCCATGGTATACATATGCCACGTTTTATTAATCCACTCATGTATTGACGGACACTTGGGTTGTTTCCACATCTTTTTTTTAATTTTTTTTATTTCAGGGTATTATGAGGGTACATACATTTTGGTTACACTTTATGTCTTTGCCTCACCCAAGCGAGGGTTAAAGGCATGCCCTTCCCCCCTACAATGCTCCCCGTGTCCTTTAGTTGTGGGTTTTAACCCCCCCCCAATCTCCCTAATCCCTGGAGAGTATTACTGCCATGTGAGCACCCTAGTGTTGATCAGTTAGTACCAATTTGATAGCGAGTACAAGTGGAGACCATTCTTCCGATCTTGTGGTGCCACACTTTGGATAATGGGCTTAAGTTTAATCCAGGAAAGTGTAAGAGGTTCTAGATCACTGTCGTTTCTTATGATTAAGTAATATTCCATTGTATACATATACCAAATTTTAATAATTCACTCATGAATTGATGGGCACTTGGGTTGTTTCCACATCCTTGCAATAGTGAATTGTGCTGCCATAAACATTCGGGTGCAGATATCTTTATCATAGAATGTTTTTTTGCTCTTTTGGGTAGATGCCTAATAGTGCTATTGCTCGATCAAATGGTATTTCTATTTTTAGCTCTTTGAGGTATCTCCAAATTCTTTTCCACAGAGGTTGCACTAATTTGCAGTCCCACCACATCTTTGCAATTGTGAATTGTGCTGCTGTAAACATTCGAGTACAGATGCCTTTATTATAAAATTACTTTTTTTCCTTTGGGTAGATGCCTAGTAGTGGCATTGCTGGATCAAATGGTAGTTCTATTTTTAGTTCTTTGAGATATCACCATATTACTTTCCATAGAGGTTGTACTAATTTGCAGTCCCACCAGCAGTGTAAGAATGTTCCTATCTCTCCACATCCATGCCAGCATTTGTTGTTTTGGGACTTTTTGATAAAAGCCATTTTCATTGGAGTTAAGTGAAATCTCATTGTGGTTTTGATTTGCATTTATTTCCCTGATGATTAGAGATGTTGAGCAATTTTTTATATATTTGCTGGCCATTATTCTGTCTTCTTTTGCAAAGTTTCTGTTCATGTTCTTTGCTCACTTTCTAATGGGGTTGTTTTATTTTTCTGTGGGTGGAGAGGAAGTGAAGCCAACTTGCTTCTACTCTGCCATTTTGGTGACATCATTCCATCTCCAATAATCTCTTAATATATTAGCTATATAGTAGGTAATTGCACTTCCCCAGTTGTTCTATAACTGTTTTTGTTTCTTATTTTTTTACAATTTATTTGAATGGAGATCGAAACAAGGCCCATACCTTAGAATAGATGTGATTATATTTCTTAAGACTCCTTTAATCTATATGTTCTCCCTCCTGTATTTTTTTCCTTGCAATTGTTTTGTTGTTGAAGAAACCAGAAACCAGGTTGTTTGTCCTATAGGGATTTCCACAGTCTGGATTTTGCAGATCGCATCCCCTTCTTGTTGTTTAACATGTTCTCTCTCTTCTATTTCTTGTAAGCTGGCAATTAAGTCCAGAGACTTGATCATATTCAGGTTAGATTTGGGGAGGGCAAGATTACTTCATAAGTGGTGTGAAAAAAAAGTCCTCCGAAAAGCAATTTGGAGGAAAGAGATTTTATTCCAGTGAACAGTTTACAAACTGGGAGACAGACTCCAGTGTAAAACAAAGGTGTGTTCCAGAGAACAAAGGTAGAATTGTGGTTTTATTGCAAAGGTTCCCACCCAGGTTCCCAATCAGGTCCATTCATGCAAATGAAGGATTGGAACTCAGTTCTGATTGGTTGATGCTGCTGCGTTCTGATTGGTACATACAACTGAACTCTGATTGGCTGAGGCAGGTGATTTCTGATTGGTTGGTTCAGGTGAGCTCTGAAAGTCCCAAAGTTAAAGCAGTGTGGGTTTTCAGGGAACCTGGAGTATGTGACCTCTAGTCAGCAAATTGCTCCTTAACTTTATTTTAAATTTAGGCCCAGTTAGTCACTCAGGATTCATCTTGAAGGACTGGCCCTTTCAGGTTCACATTTGTTCACAGTGCTATTGTGCACTTTTGCCAGGAAGTATATAATATCTGGTTGTTTATCTTTTTTTGTAAAAGTAGAAGCTATTGGTTGTCATTGTCTAGGTTTGTTAAATGCAACATAGTGATATTTAAAATCTATTATGCCTTTTCATTTATTAGCCAGAATACTTCCATAAAGAGAAATCCCCCCTCATCTATTTGGTTACTCTAAGTGTACTTCATATGGAAATGCAAGGATAAAACTTGATTCTTTCCCTTTATTTACTTGTTTTGAAAATAATTAATTGTTCCATAGCATAAGCAAAGGGTGATCAAAAAGGCTTTTAATTTTAGTATCGTTATGAACATATGGCTTTAAACATATTTCATGTGTTTTGCTCCATTGCATGCCAACTTTAACGAGTTTGGGAGGAGTCCTTGTTGTACAAGCCTAGTAGTCTGTGCATCTTCCTTAAATTTATGATATGACAAGATAGTTTAGGCTCATCTTATACCTTTCCTGCCCTAGACCTGGACTTAGCCATTTCACCAAGGAGTCCTGTTACTTTAGTGAAAATGCCACTTAACGACCAGGATTTGGTTACTGGGTATGTACATTACTATTGTGTCAGCCTTTGTTTCCAGTCCAGGAAGTTTGTATCTTTTTAAATACAAACTGTATCGTGAGTTCATACTGATACTTCTGATTCTTATTCAGGATGACAGGGTTTTTGTTTAACCTCCTTGATCATGAATTTGTATTTCCTTGCAAACACTGAGGAATATTTTGGACTTAGAGGTCAGTTTGGCTCCATTACAAGATCTTTGGCTGAAATCCTCTTTCCTTGTCTTTCTAAAATATGAAATACTATTGCTTTTTTGGCATAAAGTGATGCTTTCAGAAAGTGTGGTGAAAATCTGATTTTCTTTCCCTAGTTAGTGACTGGGTCTGTTTGTCTGAAAGGATTTTGTTTGTTTTGCTTTCCTTTTTTCTTTAAAGACTAGTTGTTTTACTAGACCGTATCTTATTGTTGGTTGTTCTGAGTCAATTTTCCAAGGTATGAACCTTTAAAAAAAACTTTTTGTAGCCAGGCACAGTGGCTCACGCCTGTAATCCTAGCACCTGGGAGGCAGGAGGATTGGTTGAGGTCAGGAATTCGAGACCATCCTGAGCTAGAGCAAGACCCTGTCTCTACTAAAAATAGAAACATTAGCCAGGAGTTGTGGCGTACGTCTGTAGTCCCAGCTACTCAGGAGGCAGGCTCAGGAGGATTGCCTGAACCCAGGAGTTTGAGGTTGCAGTGAGCTGTCATGAGGCCACTACACTCTAGCCAAGGCAACAGAACAAGATTCTGTCTCAAAATAAAAAAACAAAAAAAAGAAAAGCTTTTCGTATCACATTGGGGATTAAAATCTTTTTAAAAAGAAAAAAACCAATAAAATACTTTTTTGGTATATCCAAAATAAAAGCTGCTTTATTAAGATATAATTAAATATCATAAAATTCACTCTTCTAAAGTGTACTATCAGGTGTTTTAGGGTAATCATGGAGTTGTGCATCCATCACCATTATACAATTTCAGAGCATTTTTATTACCCCAAAAAGAAACCTTGTACTCATTAGCAGTTACTCCACATTCCCCCATTTCTCAGACTATGGCAACCACTAATCTGATTTCTTTCTCTGGATTTGTGTATTCTGAACATTTTATATGAATGGAATCAGGCAATATGTGGCCTTCTGTAACTGGCTTTTTCACTTAGCCTAATGTTTTAAAGGTTCATCATTTTGGAGCATATATCAGTATTTTTTTCCATTTTATGGCTGAATAATTTTCACATTCGTCTATCCATTCATCAGCTGATGGACATTTGGGTTGTTTCCACTTTTTGACTATTATGATTAATGCTATTTATGAACATTGATATACAAGTTTTTGTATGGACATATATTTTCTTTTTTTTTAAGACATGGTTTCTCTCTGTCACCCAGACTGGAGTGCAGTGATGTCATCATATCTCACTGCAGTCTCCATCTCCTGGGCTCAAGAAATCCTCCTACCTCAGCCTCCTGAGTAGCTGGGACTACAGGTGCACACCACCACACCTGACTAATTTTTTTTGTTTTCGTAGAGACAAAGGCTCACTATTGCCCAGGCTGGTCCCAAATTCCTGGGTTCAAGTGATCCTCCTGCCTCAGCCTCCCAAAGTGCTAGGATTATAGGCACGAGCCACCGCAGCTGGCCTACTTTCAATTTTCTTGGGTATATATCTGGAAGTAGAATTGTTGGGTCATGTGGTAACTCTATATTTAATTTTTTAAGGAACTGTCAAACTGATTTCCAAAGTAGCTATACCATTTTATAATCCAACCAGCAATATATAGAGTACTAATTCTCCACATCCTTGCCAATACTTGTTGTTGTCTATCTCTTTTATTTTAGTCATCCTAGTAGATGTGAAGTGATAGTTCATTGTGGTTTTGGTTTGTATTTCCCTGATGACTAATGATATTGGGCATGTTTTCATGTGCTTATGTCATTTGTGTATCTTTTTTGGAGAAATATCTATCCACATATTTTGCTCATTTTTAAATAGGGGTATTTGTCTTTTTGTTGTTTAGTTATGAGAATTATTTATATATTCTAATACAAGTTCTTTGTCAGATATATGATTTGCAAATATTTTCTCCTGTGAGTTATCTTTTTGCTCTCTTAATGGTGTCTTTTGAAGCACAAAAGTATTTTATTTTAAAGAAATCCAATTTATGTATGTTTTCGTTTGTCACTTGTGTTTTTGGTATCAAATCTAAGAAACCATTTTTTAATCCAAGGACACAAAGATTTACTCTTATGTTTTTTCCCCCAAGAGTTTTATAGTTTTAGCTCTTACAGTTAGGTTTATGATCCGTTTTGAGTTAATTTTTGCATATGGTATGGGGTAGGGGGTCTGTATTAGTTTCCTAGGATTGCTGTAACACATTACCACAACTTAAAACAATAGAAATTTATTCTCTCACAGTTCTGGAAACCTGAAGCCCAAGTTAAGGTGTTGGCAGGGCTGATTCCTTCTGGAGTCTTTGAGGGAGAATCCATTCCATGACTTTCTCCTATCTTCTGGTGGTGGTTGACAATCCTTGGCATTCCTGGACTTGTAGACATGTCACCCCAATTTCTGCCTCCTTCTTCACATAGCCTTTTCTCTCTGTATGTCTCTACACATTTTTTCCTTTTTAGTCTCTTATAAGGACACCATCATTGGATTTAGGGCCCACCCTAATCCAAGGTGATCTCTTCTCAAGATTCTTAACATAATTACATCTGCAAAGACCCTTATTTCAAATGAGACCCCATCCTGAGGTTCTGGGTGAATATATATCTTTTGGGGACCACAATTCAACCCACTACAGGGTCCAACTTCATTCTTAGTACCTTTGTTGAAAATCAATCAACCATTGATGTATGAGTTTATTTCTGGACTCTCAATCTGTTCCATTGACCTCTCTCTGTCCTATGTCAGTACTACACTGTCTTGATTATGCATGTGTCCATTAACATGTAGTTAAAGTCATCTTGACTTACAGTGTTTAGCACAGTATTAGTTTGATTTTTTTCTTTGAACTATTTGGTATGTTGAATCTTTCATATTTATCACTTTTTATCTAGAATTCCTTTTCAATCTCATTTCTTTTTGATTTTTGAAAATATCCTCTTTTCTATCTTCTTTTTCACTTAAGGCATTATGTATTATATTCATTTGCTTTTGGGTCTTACCAGTTTAGTTTTTATTTTATTTCTGAATTTTTAAAAAATTTTTTCTTTCCTGGATTCTGTCATTTCTTTGTGTAATTTTTCTTTTTCTAAGTCACCTAATTTCTCAGTCTTTCTAATTCTGATTTATGTTTTCATAGCTTTTTAACATTTTCTTAATTTTTCTTAGCTTATTTAAAATCTTATCTTGTTGGCATTTCTTTTTCAACTACTGGCTTTTTCTCCCCCAGCATGGGATTTGTCCTGGCAGCTTTAGCTTGTCAGTTGCAAGAGTTTATACAAACCAGCTCCCCAGAGCATTCCAGCAGTTCCAGACTTTACCCAAGGATTTTCAAAAATATAGGTTGATAAGAACCCTTAATTTTGAAACATTAGAGCTTTGAAAAGGCAAGTGAAATGAAACAGTCCTATCAATCAGACAGTGTTATGTACAGTCAGACGTTGCTGCCCTGTGGCCGCAGCCAAATGACTGCTCCTCTTTCAGAGTTCCAAATCTGCCCATATAAGAGCCTTATGGACATCAAATGAAAGAGTTATAATACTGGCTGCTTTGGTAAATATAAATTTCTTAGACTATTATATTATAATTTAAAGCTGCCAGAAAATATAATATTTAATGTGATATGATCTAAGACTATAGTTTTATTTAAAGGCAAAGCCTTATTTTTGTATGGCACAATTCAAAATTAACTTTAAAAGCAATCACTTTAGGCTATCTGTTAATTTATAAGCCCTGACATCCATGTCTAAAGTATTCTGGTACTAAAATTTTTCTATTTAGCAAATATCATTTTTATTTTGTAGAAAGCACTTTCACATGTATCTCACAGATATTTACAGTAATCTTTTCTCCCCCAGTTTTCAGTTGAGGAAACTAACACTGAAGGGGCAAAGTGGCCTCCCAGGCTCACCGTGGGTTCTAAATCCAGGCCCAGTGTTCTCTGCATAGTGTCTCACTGCAGCGTGGATGCCAAAGCATCTTTGCTGCATGCACACTGCCCACCCACCCCAGCACTCAGTGATGAGGATGCCACACGTGCTCAGGCAGCTCCTACCCTTCTTCCTTTAACCAGGGAGGCCTGGGCTACTGATACCACGATGCAGGGCCAGGGAAGACAGCCTGGCTAGAGGCTGGGTTGGGGGACTCAGCAGACAGGAATCCCAAGGGAAAGGAGCAGGGACAGGGAGAGGAAAGTGGGGCCTAGGGCGCTGACTTTGATAGCTTTTAATGTGTTTTTGGGAGATCCAAATTCCACGTGAGCTTGGAGTCCCACTCCTTTTTGGCTGTGTGAGATTTGCTTCTTTAACGTGGTGCCCTTGGAGATGAACCATGTGGGACCTGGGTTCACTGAGGCCAGTTCATCAGAGGTTTAAAATTCTCGAGAATGATGGAGAGTCACTTTGGCCTGGCTCTGTAATCTGAGGGGATGGTAATATTATTATTATGCATTTGAACCGTAAGAACTTTGTCAAAGCAGGAAAAATGACAATTATTGTTCTTTTTTGGTGGGGGGGATGACTAAATGAACCTTTTCTCTTCAGTTGCTGATTTTGTAGGGCTAGATCCCAGAATTGCAGCTTGGCTTATAGATCCTAGTGATGCCACACCCTCTTTTGAAGATTTAGTGGCAAAATACTTTGAGAAATCTATTACAGTTAAAGTGGGAAGCACATATGGAAATTCCTCAAGAAACATAGTGGTGAGTTGTTTTAAGATAAGGTTTTATCAACCTTAATACAATCCTAATGTTTTTCTAGAAACTCTTTCTACTTTATAGGTAGTCTAATAGTAAAAAGAACACTTCCAACATTCATTTTCACTTATTCAACACAAATATTCTTGATCCTGGCGTTTCTGGTGGAAGATGTTGAGCAAGAATGAATAATTTCCATTCTTCCGTGAAACTTATTCCTGGGAAATCCCATTCACAGTGTGATTCTTTAAATAGACTTTCTGGGGCCAAAGTTGCCTGCTCCCTGAGCAGAGAGTTGCTCATTCACAAATCCTTGGTCCTAATGATGTGGCCACCATGCCGAGGTCCCAGGACAGCCACTGCTCAGTCTATGTGGGGAGAACTAGGGACTGTTCCGATGCATCTCTCCAGGGCTTCCCCTGCTGGAGTGGCCCCTGATTGTCAGGAAGCACTGTCTGAACTGTGCATGGAGCCCAGAGAGAGGCCACAGCAGGCCCCGGAGGAGAGGGCTCTTTTGGAAGTGGCGTGGCCACAGTCTTTTCAGGCTTCTTAGTTTTCAGGAAACAGCTAAGTGGTAAAAGAACTGCTGGAAGAATATGCAGAGTGCTGGGCGAGCTCAAGGACTCAGAGCACAGCAGGAGGTGATGTGAGCCTGTGCTGTGTGCCAGGTATTGAACTGGGGGCATTTGCTTCATGCACTTCCTTCACAGACCATCTGGGAGGTGAAGGTCTGTGCCAATAGGGATTGTAAATAACAGAAATGCACTCTCCCTTAATTTAAAAAGAGATTTATCGAAAGGATATGGGGTAGCTCACAGAATCAAAGGAAAAGCAGAACTAGGGCTTGGGAAGAACAGAAGCCAGGTGGCCCTGGGATCCAGGGAACCGGAACGGCTAGGCATGGTGCCAACACTAAGCCATCACCTTTTCTCTCCCTGGGTCACTTTTGTCCAAGATTCAGAGTTTTGGTACTTGGAAAATGTTTCCTCTTCCTCCCTGTGCCACATGTTTACCCCCCACCAGGGGAGGGCAGGGCATCTTAGTTAGTATTCCTCCCCAGATTGCATGCTGTCAGGCAGGGGGACTTCTCCAAACAGAAGTTGAGGTATTATATTATTGGAAGAAGGAGTTGTTCATCACAGTGTTATCAGTCTCAGTTTACAGATGAGAAAATTGAGGTGCAGAAAGGTTAACTACATGCACCTTGCCCTACATGCACCATGCAACCTGCCCAGGCCAGGTTAAAGCCAGGGTTCAACTCATCCACACTCTAGGCAGAGAAGAGGCAGCCTCAGATACAATTCCATTTATACCTTATTGGCCAGACATGTGTTTGTAGTACAGCCATGCAGTGCATGAGGGCAGGGAATGGAAGGCTGGCCATTAATCTACACCCTGCTGCTCTGAAAAGGTGGTATGAATTGTTCAGGAAAAAGGAAGAGTTCCAGGCAGAGGGAGTGGCGTGAGAATGGTAAGGACTCACAGAGAGTGAGGCTCCTTTGGGGAGACAGCAAGACCAGCATGGGGAGAGGGAGAGGTGGCTGTGGGAGCCGGAGGAGACATGCAGAGCCTTGTCACATAGGAGCTGGGCCAAGGGGTTGGGCCTGTGCTGGGACCATTCAAAGTGGGAGTCACATGGTCAGCCTCGGAGTTTGTGGGCAGCCATGTGGAATTCTGCCTGGTGGCAGCAGGGAACTTTCCGTGGAGCTGCTCCTCTGCTGGGTGTTCCCGACCAGTCTTTCACAGGAAAGCCACAGTTAAGAAGTGACTAGGAAATAATGCCAGGTTGTGTGCAGCCGGCCACTGATCCACTGGGGGCTCACTCTAATCTGAAGCCTTTAGTAGAAAACTGAGTCTGAGTGGCCTAGAGTTAGGGGTGTCATTTGGTAGAGTAGAGTGTTGAACAGGAGATCCTAGGGCTCCATGTCAGGGGAAGAATTAGACTGCCTGTGGAAGGGCTGCATCGCATCCCATCTCCCCTCTTTGTCATTTGAGCACAGACTCTTGTTTGTCAATCTCCCAAGGACTCTGTGTGTGTCTGTCCTAATGTGAGAACAGACAGTAGGTGTGGAATGGGGCAGCAACCCTGTGTGGGTGCAGGATGATGGAGCAGAGAGAATGGGGCTGTGGGACCTAGAGGGGCCAGGCCTATGTTCTCCACCCCTACCACCATCTAATCATCGCACCTTGGACATTAGGTCTCTTTGGGGTTCTATTTCTCAATCTGTAAAATGAGGAAAAACTCTAGGTTGGGAGAATGTGTCCAGCTATGGAGAGCTCACACTTGCACAGTAGAGGTACTTTCCATAGATTGGAACTCATCTTCTTGAGGTGACTGGTGATACCACCACATATGTACTATCTGCCAGTGAAAGCTTCATGGGATTTCACTGGGAAACATTTTATGAGTCATGTCAGTTCCCAGATGGTGATAAGTACTGCCACCAAGTTTATCTAATTTTTAATACTTTTGTTCTTTAAAGCATCAGAATGTACTTGTGAACCTGAGGATACTCTACAGACTTACGATGGACCTTTGCTCTAAATTGAAGGCAAGACATTTTACTATTAATTTCTGGCTGATAGGAGCTCTTGCTTGCTGTTTGTACAAGGGCTCTCTTTTCATTTGCACCCATCCTCACAGGGGAAGGAAACAAAACATTGAGTTCTAAGACCAAAATAACCTGCGTATCATTTAGAGAAGGGTAGTCTAGAATGATAAGACCTGAAATTTTAAAAATAGGTTGAAAACAATTGTAACATTTTTAAAAGCCTCCTCTTTAACCAGGGTATTTCCAGTGCTGTAGTTACCATAAAAGCTGAGAGTTTATTTTGGTTAATAGTGGGATGGACACAGCTTCACTCAAACAGAATCTTACTGGGAAGCAGACAGCCATTGGAACCAAGAAATGAGAAGAGCTGAATGAAGGGACTGTGTCCAGAGGTGAGAGCAGGGTGAAGGAAACCACAAAGTGGAGCAGCCTCCAGGGACAGGCAATAGCCAGATGCTTCTCCACCCTTGGGCTCCAAGGGCCAGCTGGAGCCAACCTCTCTCTCTCACCCCATCCTCAGTCTCCTGCTGGTACCCAAATGGATGAAATCAGTCTGAGGGCAGAGAAGGAGCCCAGGTGATATGGCCAGGAAAGGTCAGCCCTGTCACAAGGGCAAGGACAGGGCAGAGGAGGGTCTGGAGAGGCAGGAAGAAACATGAGAGTGGGAGTCGGAAGATGAGGCCCAGGATTCTTTCAATGGCAGCAAGAAAGAATAAAAATGCTGAAACTCTAATAAAGAGCATGGAAGGTGGTCCGGATAAACAGAAAGAGATTTCGTCCTCTTAGAGGAGGTGACCTGTTGTAACGATTCCAGTGCTCCCCAAATTAATCCATAGTGTCGGTGAAAAATCAACAAGAATTCTAAGTAACTCTTTGGGAATTCAGGAAGCCTATTCTGAAATTAAAATAATTCTGGAAGACTAAAAGTCCACACATACTTAAATCAATCTTTAAAATGAGAAAGAGGCTGGGTGTGGTGGCTCATGCCTACATTTTGGGAGGCTGAGGTGGGAGAATTGCTTGAGCCCAGGAGTTTGAGACCAGCCTGGGCAATATAGTGTGACCCCTCTCCCCCATCAAAAAAAAAAAAATTAGCCGAGCACGGTGGTATATACCTGTAGTCCCAGCTACTTGGGAGGCTGAGGCAGAAGGATTGCTTGAGCCCAGGAGTTTGAGACCAGCCTGGGCAATATAGTGTGACCCCTCTCCCCCATCAAAAAAAAAAAAATTAGCCGAGCACGGTGGTATATACCTGTAGTCCCAGCTACTTGGGAGGCTGAGGCAGAAGGATTGCTTGAGCCCAGGAGTTCCAGCCTGCAATGAGCTGTGATTGCACTACTGCGCTCCAGCCTGGGCTACAGAGTGAGATCTCTAAAAAAGAGAGAGAGAGAAAGAGTAAAGAAAATAGGAATGGGCCTTGGCCTATCTAAATAGCTCTACTGGGTCTTGGTAATAAAATAGGCTACTTACAGGAAATAGGAGTTTTATTAGGAAGAACAAGAGAGAGAAGTGGAGGTTGGGTAGGAAACCAATCGTGATAGGAGCTGCCTCAATTGTAGCTCAACAAAATTAAGTAGGCTTTTCAATAAAATGCAGATACAAATCATAATTTAAAGTAACATTGATATAATTTCTTCCTATGAAATAGGTTTATGGTTTATGGCAACTATTTTGTACTTTGGAGCTTCCTCTGATACCAATTTTGGCAGGTAAGTTACCATAAAGAATAAGTACAGTCATTTTCCTAGAGAATTTTTTTTTTTTTTTTTTTTTTTTTTTGAGACAGAGTCTCGCTTTGTTGCCCGGGCTAGAGTGAGTGCCGTGGCGTCAGCCTAGCTCACAGCAACCTCAAACTCCTGGGCTCAAGCAATCCTTCTGCCTCAGCCTCCCGAGTAGCTGGGACTACAGGCATGCGCCACCATGCCCGGCTAATTTTTTTTCTATATATTTTTAGCTGTCCAATTAATTTCCTTCTATTTTTGGTAGAGATGGGGTCTTGCTCTTGCTCAGGCTGGTCTCGAACTCCTGAGCTCAAACAATCCGCCCTCCTCGGCTTCCCAGAGTGCTAGGATTACAGGCGTGAGCCACCGCGCCCGGCCTCCTAGAGAATTCTTTACACTGGGATGAATGTTTAACTTACTTTGAAGTAGATAGTATTGCACTGAAGTGGTAACAAGCCCATTGTTTTCTCTTTCTGTAACAAGAGAGGTTGGACTGCATCACCTCTTGGTCTGGAAGGACTAGAAGGTTCTGACATCCCTTCTGTACTGTCTATCCAGGAGGAACAGGCATCTCTGGATGTTTTATACTTTAGTAGTTGTCTCTATTCCTGGTTTGCTGTCCTTGTAACCCTCCCCCTTCACCTGATGGAGTTTTGAGAACCTCCCTGTAAGAACCATTGCAGGGCTCTCTTCTGCCTTTGCCTCTGTCTCAGGTCCTGCTGGGTGCTGCACTGGCCAGGGAATGACTCTTCATTCACAGTGTGGGAAGGGCCAGGCCATAGCTGGCCAGCACAGTCCCCATGCCCACTCCCACCTCAAAAGCCAGCTCTGTCAATGCACCTGCTTCCCTGTAACACAGAGATCCTGACCAATCCCGTGAGGAGGTTGGCATGCAGCAGGTGCTGAGTAAATGGCAGTCACTGTCATTATTGCCCTCTTTAGAGAGTGAGGCCCCTGAGTCTTTACTGAAAAGGATTCATTAATGCAGTGCAAATAGGATCTGATTTGATTTTTGAATCTCAGTGATGGAGAGCCACAGCATTCAGGTGAATAAAGAAGCAATGGAGAGGACGTCAGCACTTCTTGGGGTAAGTTACCATTTCTGATTGTTTGTTCTTGTTGTCCTTCATGACAGATTGTTCTCAGTGGCAGCTCTAGAGTAGATTCTGGTTTTCTTCCCCTCCTCATTTGAAGTTGACATTGTTTTTCCTTCTCTCTGACTCCTGCAGGGGAGGACCAAGCATTGAAAAGATTTAAACGGCACTGAATCTAGTGCATATGTGTCAGGGGAGTTCTTTAATGGATCTTCAGGGTCCTTCTCAAAAGTCAGCTTTTTCGTACAGGAACATTGCCCCCTGTGGTTTGGTGAAGGAATTCTCAGGTTTCTTGAAAAATAAATATACAGGGATGCATAGAGATGCATGAAAAAATACACAGAAGTATTCCACTTAAATTTTCTTAAAGGAAACTTTGGTGTAACCATTACCACGTCCAGCCTGCAGCCCAGCTGGATGCTGGTTCTTTTTT
>NW_012154863.1:414560-436121 GCF_000956105.1 Propithecus coquereli | reverse complement strand
GTAGCTGCCATCTGTGTCAGACTTTTAAATTATAGACATTTTGGTGAGGACATGTGGTGTCTTGTTATGTGTTTAGTTTCTATTTTCCTGATTGCTAATGTCAACCAAGAAGAGGTGAAAAGCATGAAATTTCCAGAAGCCCGGTGTGCTTTCCCTGACAGAACCCACTTCCTGCTGCCAAAAGTAACCACCATCCTGACTTCGTAGCCATTTCAGCCTGACTTCAGCCATTTCCTTTATAGCTTTTCCACTTCAATGCCTAAACAATGTGGTTTAGCTTTGCATTTGAACTGTAAGTAAATTAGTGGCTTGTGTGCAGCCTTTCACTCAACTTTCCGCACCTCAGCTCCATCTGCATCACCCTGTGTCACTCAGTGCCATAGAGTCTTCCCCTGTGGACTGTGCCACCTTCGATGTCTCTGTCCCACTGCTGGCAGGCATCTGGTGGTTTCCTGGTGGTGGACATTACAAACCACACTGCACTCCTGAGTGTGTCCCCTGTTCCCGTGGGGTGTGAGGTGGAGTGGTCCTGCTGGGGCCCAAGGGAGGTGTTGCTCGGCTTTATTCAATAACGCTGAATTGCTTTCCAGAGTCTCACCCACCAGAATGCACACAGGGTCCTTCCCGTTCTTGCACATCCTCTCCTCTGCTGGCTGCATCAGACTTTTATTTTTTATTTATTTTTATTTATTTTATTTTTTCAGATGATTATTTAATTTGTAAATATTGTATAATTTTTTTTTTGAGACAGGGTTTCACTCTCTTGTCCAGGATAGAGGGCAGTGGCATGATCATAAGCTCACTGCAACCTCAAACTCCTGGGCTCAAGCAATCCTCCTGCCTCAGCCTCCCAAGTAGCTGGTACTACAGGTGCACAGCACCATACCTAGCTAATTTTTCTATTTTTAGTAGAGATGGATTCTCACTCTTGCTTGGGCTGGTCTCAAACTCCTGACCTCAAGTGATCCTCCCACCTAAGCTTCCCAGAGTGCTAGGAATTATTGTACAAATTTTAACAGCTTAAATTATATATGTGGCCAAATAAAAACTTGTATTAATGATTGGTGGGGCTTATATCATAGTATCAGTTTGTTGGGCTTCATTTCCTTGATGAGGCTGTAGACTTGAGAATGGCCTGGAATCTCCAGGAGTGAGGGTTTCCTGTAAGCCAGCACAGGGACACTGTTGATCATGAACTGATTAGGAAGATATGCCCATTTTACACATGGGAAAACTGAAGCCCAGAGAAGTTCAATATAGTGCCTCAGGTCAGAGACCAAGTAGGAGAACCAAGATCTGAAAGCTGTCGTAGCCAGATTGATGCTGGGGTGGGTTGGGAATGCAGGTCTTTTCTCTGTGACTCTAAGGATGGGGCAAATGTGAAGGCTGGTTCAATGGGATGGGCTGGCAGGGGCAAAAGGCCACCTTGATTTCGGGTCAGCAGGCTGGGGAGGATGGCCCTGTGCTGGGCTGCAAGGAACTCCTAGGCATTCGCTGGTGGTCAGGCCAGCCAGAACCTAATCCCTTAACACCTGGGAGGTGGAAACCCTGTCAGGCCCAAGTCTGGTCTGGAATGGAACAGGGACCATGGAATGAGCCTCCTACTTCTCTGTCAGAGAAAGAGCCCAGGGGCTGACCTGAGCACTCTGGGCACCCATGTTCAGCACTGCACTTGGAACTTAAGACCTCCAGGACCCATGCCGGAGAAATCTGTGTTCTCCATAGTCTACACCAAGCCAGGTCTGGCCTAGAGCAAGGGCTCGGGAATGTTTGCAGCAGTGAGCCCTGGAGGGCCAAGGAAGAAATCTGCCCAATGGGTCTGCCTAGTGCTACCCTCCCCTAAATTGGGTTGGGATAATGTTTTTAACAGACAATAACCCCTAGAATTTGAGTCCAAGCTGAGTAACCAGTACTGCTTTCACCAGACAGTAACCCCTAGAATCTCAGCCCAAGAGCTGAGCCCGAGGAGCCCTAATGCAGGAACAGGCCAAAGTGTGGGGGAGGGACAGCAGCTAACCCACCCCCACTAGCTTGGCTATTCCTGGTTGGTCTCCAGTGTTAGGTAGCTCTCCCCCAGTGCTGATGCCTGTGCATAGGGTTCCGTTTACCCCTTTAGGCAAGCAAGGCCTGACCCCGAAGTCACTCACACTTAGCCCTGATCTCTGTAGCCCTGTCCCAGGGGCTCCAAAACCCACCTCCCTCCTCCTAAGGTTCCCTGGACTCTAGTCTGTGGGGACGCTGTTATGCAGGCTGCCCTGGGCCTCAAAAGCCCTTCTCCAGGAGCCCGGCTTTGAGATGCTGGTAACAGGTGTCTTCCCCAGCAGTGGGCTCAGAAAACCTCTACATCTTTCTGCAGAGCCCAGATGTCCCCCTCCACCTTCCAGATCACAGTCATTGGGTGGCTACCATGTGCAATGTCCGTATAGACAGGGATATTGTGCATCCCACACAAAGTAGGGCAGGGTGGGTTGGTGGCGGGGCGGGAGGGGTCTCTGGGAGGCTGCCAATCACTAGGAGTGGGATAATGTTCATGCTTTGGGGGTTTGGGGATGCTGGTGGCGGTAACAGGTGCTCCACAAACTGGTATTCATCCACAGACTCCACAAAGATGGGATAATCCACAAGCCCCTGGGTCTGGCTCAGCAGCCGTAGCCTGCAGCCCAGCTGGACACTGGTTCTCAAGCCCCCCACAGTAGCCAGAAGATGGTAGCTGCCATCTGTGTCAGACTTTTAAATTATAGACATTTTGATGAGGACATACTGGTGTCTTGTTATGTGTTTAGTTGCTATTTTCCTGATTCCTAATGTCAGCCAAGAAGAGGTGAAAAACCAGACTGCAGAGCAGTAAGACAAGGTGTTATTGGGGTCTTAGGACTTGCAATTTGGGATATATAAATTCAGAACTTACAAAGACAGCATGAGGCAAACTCTCCCATTTTTTTTTTTTTTTTTTTGTAATTTACTCAAAAGGTGAACAAGTCTTTTACTATTTCTTATTAATACTGCACGAAAATCTTGTTTAAAAAAGAAAACCAAATTCTACCTTTGCATCATTGTATCATTAATACTAAAGCTAATTTTAATAAAACCTTATAAACAAATCCATCTAATCTCAGCTTGACCACACAAGATTTCCATAAACCTTTTATAACTTATGATTTTTCCCATTCTCTTTCTTTCCCTAACTTTATATATCCATTCACTTTTATCCATTATTATTTTTTTATTTCTTCAATGTAAAGCAACCTTTAAATAATGTCTAATCTAAACAAAATTAATTTTTCTTTAACAAAAATCACATCCTCATGTTTTTAAATAACCTTCCTTACCAACACATATTCTACTTTTCTTGTACACTTTGCATTTAGAATTATTTCTCTTAGTAGTTTTAATTATATATATCTTAGCGATAGGTTTAACTCTTAGTATCCCTAATTTCTAGTGAAAAACCTATGAAGTATGGAATTTTAATTGTTATGTATCAGATGCAGAACCCAGAACAGAGGACAGAGTTGTAAAGACAATGCCTGGAGGATCTGACCCCTCCCAGCATGGCCAGCAGGCTGAATTGGGCCAGGGAGGATGTACTGGGCTTGGCTATGCCCTACAGCTGCTGGTCTAGTCACTGTGGACATACATATATCTTCAGCCCTCACCATGGCCACCTGTCTAGTTCCTAGAATCTAAAGGCTCAAAACTAAAGACATAAGCTCACAGTAAGATGTGTGCAAGGCTTTGGAAAAGCCCAGCAGCCAGCCTTCACAGTATTAGCTCACAGAAAAATCAAGCAAGTATTAAAAATATCACAAAAACAACAGCTTTATGACCTTAAAACATCTAGCAGAGATAGTACATATTTGTCTGACTAGAAGCCTCAGGCAAAAATGCCTAAAATTTTGAAGACACTTCTATTTTACTTTACCAATAATTTTAAAATTGTATTTATTTACCAAAGATTACTAAAGTCACATAAATTTGAAAGCATTTGGACTAGTTATTTAATTTATGAACACTCATTTATCTATAAGTCAATTTGGTACTATGTAGACATGTATACATAGATTTTTATGTATACATAAAAATACAGACAAACACAAAGGTATAATAGCTTTGATTTTAAAATTTTAGCCATGAGACCACTAAAACTCACTAATTTAAGGGGACAGTTGGATTAAATTGTGCCTCTGTAAATGGAGCAAGTTAAATGTTATCTGTCCCACATGGCCAAAGCTCTTACCAAGTTTTAGAGAAAACAGGGTAGCAAATTTATATCTCAAAGCACAGAGAAAGAGTTTAAGTTTTTTAAAGAAGGATTTGGGTGTGTTACTTATAGGAAGATTAAAAATGGATGCCAAGGTAATGCAAAACTATAGGATTTTACAAGGAAGCATACAGATGATCCTAGAGAAAATTCAAAAATATTTTCAAAATAACCAGCTGAATGCCAGAAATTCTTATTTTGGAGACCAATATAGTTAGATAGGTGACTTCTAATTTAGTCTTCATTTTCCAACTAGACCACTGATTTCAGGGCAGAGCCCATTAATGAATAGGGCCAAAATAGCATTTGTAGTTTCCAGGGCCTAATACTTAACAATTGTGAAAATCAGAGCATCTAGATCCCCAGAAATCATGGATCCCATTTCTCACACTTAATCCCAAGTCCCTAAAAAGAGGGAAATACCAAGGGACTGAGCCGTGCAACCCTTCCACAGTGCACCCTCCTACAGGGACATTCCCCTGAGGCTGATGGGAAACCTAGCACCCATCAGCCCACTCTGTTATCAGCCCATCGCCCACGGGGGTCTTATTCCTTAGTAATGAGTGTTCCCAAAGCCTGCAAGTGTCAAACCCTCATTTTTCCTATCTAAACACACAAAGAAACAAGGAGCCCACCTGCAGTAAAAACCATTCACTGCCAGCCACTTCTAAAGCTGCAGCCCTCACTAGTGACCCACCAGCCATTGAACACACAAAGGTCAAGTTTTCTCCCACAGTACAAAGTAACCCTTCATATCCCCAACAGCTGGAGAGATCAGGAAACTCAGCGCAAAAGAAAGGAGAGGTTTAGACCTGAGAGGAATCTGTCTACGACTCTTGGGACTCCATGAGAAACACAGAAACCCGAAAAAGCCAAGGGTCACAAATTTCTTCTCCTGAGTTAAAGGACTTACATCTGCAAGGGGACTGGTTCCCTGACCAAGAACCAAACCTGGACCAAAGCAGTGAAAGTGTCGAATCCTAACCACTAGACCCAGGGTGGAGTACCTGTTTTTTTTTTGGTAAATCCCACAAGGAATCCAAAGCAGGCAGTTTGAGCATACAAAGGATTTTAACTTTGTTTTAGGTCAGATTTTTGCTCTTTAATTTTGTCAAGAGAATTTCTAAGGCTAGCCATGACACTATTTCTGTATTTTTTTAAAAAATTTGATCCTCCCATAAATACAAATAAGACAATTGTTTAGAATAAGAGATCTCTAAAATATTTTTCAAATATAGGAGTTTCCTCATTTAAAGGATCCATTTTTTGACCACTGATGATTAGAATTTCCAGTGGTGTACTTATTCCAGTAGCAATGCAATCCTATAAGCCTCTTCATGGAAAGCCCAGGAGGTAATTTTCCATGTTTAGGATAAGTTTTTACCATATAAGCAAGAGGGTACAGAGGGTGACAGTAAGATGGGAGAGGTAAGGATAGGAGGGGGAGGCAACACAGGACAAAGACAAATAAATAGAGGCATGCTTGGTTTCAGATTTGTTTTGTTTTAGGAGCTTCTAAGTTTTTTTGTAATTTAGAGTCTTTGATCTATTTTGGCATTGTATCTCTTAAAGACACTAGTTTAGATTCCTGGAGTCTTTTAGATGCCTGAAGATACCAAATTAAAGTATACATCCCACTCAGGCTATTTAATCTTTCCTTTTTGCCCTTCTAATTGTCTGTGGAGGAAAACAAGTTTTGGTACATCAAAAGATCCCCAAGTTGGCCATTGTAATTTAAAATCATTTTCAGTGATATCAGTCCATCGAGAAAGAAATTTACAAGATAAAGGACTGTAATTTTTATACAAAAAACCAGCAGAGGCTCCAGAAGGGAATGAATCAGTACCTATACTTAAGAAGGAGAAGTCTCCATAAGTATTCACCAAAAAGGAAAAAATCCCTTTGTTGACAGCTAGTAACAAAGGACACCCAATAAAGACCCGAACCTCAACCAAGACAGGAGGTTCAGGGAAATGAGAGGACTCCCCAACAGGGTCTGGGGTCATCAGGGAAGCAGTGGGACACAAGGGGTTCTTGTAGTCACCGTGCTTGAATCTATAGCAGCCCCAGAATGCAGAGGAGGAGAGTTGCTTCATATCCCACTTTTGATACCATTTAATGTCAACTAGGAAGAGGCCAAAGATCAGACTGCAAAACAATAAGACAAGGTATTATTGGGGTTTTAGGAATTGCAATTTGGGAGACACAGATTCAGCTAATGGCCCAGTATGTTCCAAAGAGAAGAATGGGAGTAGGGGTTTTTTAAAGAAAGTTAAGGGTTTTTGAAAGAATTGTAATTGGTGGAGGCAGCTGGCTTAGTACCTGAGTCCATAGTTCATTGGTTGTTGCTGTTCAGGAGTTGCAGCACTGACAAAATTCAGATGTTTACCATGATGTTATGGTCATTGTAGTTTGGACCAGTTCAAAGGTTCAAGGCAAGTTCCTGTTGTTTTTTTTGTTTTGTTTTAGTAAAGTTGCAAATCGTGGAGGGTGGAGGCAGTCCTCCTTAGAATGGCTTCCAGACTCCATTTTAGAGCTCTGAACCAGAGAAACATCATTTTGTATATCACATTTTGTTTCACACTAATGAGGTTGAATAGCTTTTCATATCATTATTAGCTATTAGGAGTTTCTTTTTTGTAAAGGTTCTGCTCAAGTCTTTTACCCATTTTTGTATTTTTTCTTACTGATTTATAGGACATCTTGACATATTCTGGATATGAGCTTGTTACCTATACCTTCTACCTCTCCGTGTTGTTTTATGTGATGCTGGGTCCCTTTTCTCATCCTAATGCTGGAGAATTCATTCTTTCCCTCCCTCATTTTGATGCATTATTATTTTTACTTCTTTTAGCTTCTTTTCTTAGGTTTGGGAAAGGGTGATTCTATGAGCGTGAGTATTCCACCATGAGTCAAAATATGTATTTTTAATGTCCATTTTGGTAAATTATAGATTATTTTTTATTCTATTAAGAGCTTTTGTTGAGAGTTGTTTGGACTAATTAAATAATTTTAAATTTTGAAAACTATTAATGAGATTAATTGTGTTTATCACATTTTCAGGCTCATCTCAAGGAATTAGAGCAAGAAGCCCATTTTGCTGCAGGAGAACAGTTTCTTATAAGGAGTAATAATCAGCTTCGAGAGGTAAAGCTAAATTTTGATCCTTTCATAAAATATATTTTTTATTTAGGAGTTAAAGGGAGATTAATTCTGAATTTATAAATATTATGTTGACTATCTGAAAAGTATATAAGCTGTTCGTGTTCTCTAACACATAATGAACACATTGAGGTTCATTACTTCAAAGCCTTTAAATCTAAGACAAGTACTAAGTCAAAATTTTAAGCATTTTGTAATATCTGTTTGGGTGTACAGATAGCATGGATGTGTCTTCTCTGGCTGGTGGCTTTAACTCTGTGATAGTAATGTTCCATTTCTCTCAAATGCGCAACTCTCTCAACATGTGTAAATTGCTTTGTTGAAGATCCTTTTTGGCAAGTTAAAGCTGCACCTGCTGAATCCAAGAAAGAGTCTTCCCAAAATGAGGCTACAGAAATACCCATCCACATCAGAAGCTGTGGTAAGGTTATAAAGTTGTCCTTTTTCTTTTTGGAATGATAGCATGTCTACACCACATGTGAGCTGACTTTCAGACCCACCCTGAGCTTCCCTCGGAGGGCAGCAGCCACTGTAGAGGAGGGGCTCCTCACCCCAAGGCTGCTCTCCTAGTTCTGGACCAAGAAGTAAGAGGCAGACAGTATACTTTTATAGAAGCAATTAATTGGCTTGACTTCCTGCAAAGGATAATTTGGGGGAGTTTTGTTCTTAAAACCAAATTATTGACAATCTGTCACAACCTCTTTGTTTCTTGTCCATGAAAGAGACTGGAAATGGGTCATCAGTCTTCTCCTTTCCCCGAATTTATTTTGGGGAATTTTACCTACCCTTCTCTTGAGAGGAATACATCTTTAGACAGACAGGAGTTTGATGTAAATGATCCAAAGTACAAAAAGAAATACAAAAAACAACAAGAACAAAAAGACAAGAGTAGTGAGATTCTGCTCTATTACAATGGTAGAATATAAATAGATATTCAGAAGTCAGAAAGTAATTTTACTGAAAGGATATAGAGTGAAGGTCTGTAAATAAGTGAATTTTTGTTATTGTGAATATTGGTTATTTCAGTGGGAACCAGCTTTTGAGGTTCCAGTTTGTACTTTCTGTGTTCTGTCTGGCTTTTGACTTTGCAGCAGAGGAAGGTTTCCTTCTAAGACTTTTCTGGTCATATTGCTTGTCCCGTACTGCACTCTCTCTGTTCATCTCCACTCTGTGAGGATGCCTAGAGTATAGGCCCTCATGGAGCTCACTGGCTGTGCCCACATGTGGCCCTCAGTGGTCCAGTGGGCAGTTTTTGAGTGAAGAATGGACTCCTTCAGAGGATGTTCCACTGAAGGAACTCGAAACCACCTTCTTCTAAATCCTGTCTTTCTTCGAGTCATCTTCATCTAGTGGAGGGCCCCATCCTTCCCCAGATGCCAGGAAGCCCGTGCAGAGTAGTGGGTGAGAGCAGGGCCAGTGGGGTCAGCCACCATTCTCATCACTTGACTGCTCTGTGTCTATTTCCTGATCTGTAAAAGAAAGATGACAGTAGTACTTTCCCTCTTGGAATCTTGTGAGGATTCAGTGAGTGTGTGATAATATTTAGGTCTGTGCCTGACATAAAAGCTCTCAAAAAACCAGTAAGTGTTGGCCACTCCATCCAAAAACCTGTGAGTCTTCTTTGACTTTCTTTCCACCTCACCCACAGCAAGTCTTACCCCTCGAGTGCACCTTGAGTCGCCTCCTTCCCCCATCCCCACTGCCTCCACTGTGGTCACCTTTCACTTTGCTTCCTCCAGCCACTCTCACCCCTGCTGGTCATTCCCCACATCCCAGCAGAGCCATCTTTCAAAAGCATTAGAAAAATCATCTTACTCCTTGACTAAAACTTCCAGTGGCTTCCCACCACACGTAGAAGCAAATCCCAGGTCAAGGGTGTGTCCCCGGACTGTGGGTCTGGCTCTGCCCTTTCCTTGGCCCCTGCCGCTCCCCTCTCTCCTCCCAGCACCCGCTGAGCACATTTGCTGCCCATGGCTCTCTGCACAAGCTCTTCCCTCAGTCCTCAGACTCTTGCTGCAGATTTTGCACACTGGCTTCTGATTATCAGCTTAAATATTGTTTTCAGGCCAGGCGTGATGGCTCACGCCTATAATCCTAGCTTTCTGGGAGGCCGAGACGGGAGGATAGCTGCAGCTCAGGGGTTCGACACCAGCCTGAGCACAGTGAGACCCCATCTCAAAAGACAAGAAGCCAAAAAAAGACAAAAAAAAATACACAAAAATATTGTTTTCAGACCTTCTCTGGTCACCCATACTACAGTAAAGCCCTCGGTTACTCCCTGTTTCTTCACCTTGATTTATTTTCTGCACACCGCTTACCACTCCTTAAAGTTATCTTAGGTGTTTGTTTGCTTATTCCACTAGAATGCAGGTTGCATGGATCAGAGTCTTCAGTTGGTTCCCAGAACCAAAATGGCCTAAAACTAGCCCCTGGTGGGCTGAACTGAAATGTCTGTGGTTTGTTCACTGAGCACTGGGACAGCAGGTGGCTCCTGGGAGCTGCACCCCATCTTGCTGCATAGACTCTGGCTTGGATCTCAGCACCACACAGCAGATGTGGGCAGCACACCCCTAAGCTCCAGCAGTGAGTACTGCCTGGGAGAGCCATGCGTTGCCCCAGCTGGTTCATTTTCTGTCCTGGCACCAGCTGGCACTGTTACCCTTCCCTTTGGAGCTCCTTTCACTCTCCAGACAACCAGTAATGTAAGAAAGGAAATATAACTCTCTTCTGGTGTTGATATGTTCTCTTGTAGGCAGAGTTAAGACAGTGACTTTAATGAAGAGACTGATTTTTTTCCCACAAGAACATGATTGACATAAATCATATTAACCTCACACTCTTATTTATTTATTGAGACAAGGTCTCACTCTTGCCCAGGTTGGAGTACAGTGGCATCATCATAGCTCCCAGCAACCTCAAACTCCTGGGTTCCATTGATCCTCCTGCCTCAGCCACCCCAGCAGCTGGGACTATAGGCACATGCCACCACGCCTGGCTAATTTTTTTTTTTTTTTTTTTGTAGAAACGGGTCTCGCTATTGCCCAGGCTGGTCTCAAACTCCTGGCCTCAAGTAGCCCTCCCGCCTTGGCCTCCCAGAGTGTTAGGATTATAGGCATGAGCCACCGTACCAGGTCGTCATTCTGTTATTTAACTGAACAAGTCATGCTTTTCATTCTGTGCATATAAAGATTAACTTATACTAGGTAATACTTGCTATTGGTTCCAAATTCAGAATTAAGACTCATTCTCACAACTTCCCTCTCTCCTCCCTGTCTCCTTCCCAGAGGCTATGGTGAGTATTGAAGCTCCTCCTGCCCTAGGGCCTGTCCCTGCCTCCCTGCCCCTGTTCCTCCATGGCCTTATCCTGGGCTACTGAGCCTGTGTCTGGGCATCACATGTGGATGTGTTACTGTTCAGCTCACTGACTAGCTGTAGCTCTAGCTCTAGCAGTGCTTAGTACAATGCCTGGGGCATGGATGCTCAGTAAATCTCAAATGACTCCCTCAAGTTTTGATACGTGCTATTTTTTTTCTCGTTGTTTAATCCTACATATTTACTCATTTCTAGTATGATTCTTCAACCATTGAGCTGTTGAGAAGTTGTCTTAAAATTCCAAAATTTTTTGTTACTGATTTCTAAATTAAATGCACCATAGTTAGAGAACATGATCTGTGCAATGTCAGTTCTTTGACACTCACCGTCAGGATTCATAGATGCCTCATGTGGGCTGAAGAGCATGTGTCTCCTCACATCTGTGCAGGGTGGTGTTCTGGAGACCTGTGGCACCAAGCGGAAGGGTTCCTTTCCCCTCCTGCTGAGGAGCAGTAGGTCTTCCCTCTCCTCAGAAGACACATGGGGAGTGGGGAACAAGGGTCCCTCCTTAACAACAAACTGAAGGAGGCTTTGATGTTTTTTTCCTCAGTGAAGTCACATATTCTCAGAACATCATACGGGAAGGTAATACTGGGAGGTGGCCCAGCCTAGGAGTCAGGATTGTTGGATTATAGGAAGCCTCTCAGACCCCTTGACTTAACTGAGTCATACACGTGTACTGACCCCTTCTGCCAGGTGTCCAGTATATGTCATGCATGCTGCTAGCTTTGGCATACAGCCATGAGCAGGACAGATGTCGTCCCTGTTTTGTTCAGCAAACATTTATTGTGGCCCTGGATCCATGCAAGCTGTTTGTTTATCATTTGGTGAGGAAAAGGTCTTTGTCATCATAAAATATCATTCCAGTAAGAAACTATATTAGTCAGGGTTCTCCAGAGAGAGAGAACCAATAGGGTATGTGTAGATACAGACATAGATAGATATATGAGAAGGTATTTTTAAGGGAAATTGGCTTATGTGGTCATGGAAGCTGAGAAGTCCTATGATATGCCATCTGCAAGCTGAAGACCCAGGGAAGCTGGTGGCATGGCTCAGTCCAAGTCTGAAAGCCTCAGAACCAGGGAAGCTGATGGCGTAACTCTTGGTACGAGGCCAAAGGCCTGAGCGCCTGAGGGGCTGCTATTGCAAGTCCCAGAGTCCAATGGCTAGAGAGCCTGGAGTTCCGATGCCCAAGGGCAGGAGGAGAAGAGTATCTCCACTCCAGAAGAGACAGAGATTTTGCCTTTTTGTTCCATCTGGGCCCCCAGCTGATTGAATTGTTCCTGTTCACATTCAGGGCAGGTCTTTCCCTGCTCAATCCACTGACTCACACACCAACGCCCTTCGGAAATACCCTCCCAGACACACCCAGAAATAATTCTTTACCCACTATCTAGGTATCCCTTAATCCAGTCAAGTTGACACCTAAAATTCACCATCAAAGGAACATATGTATCCAGCAGGATAAGATCTGTGCAGTGGTCTGCAACATTTTTGGCATCAGGGACCGGTTTCATGGAAGACAATTGTTCCATGCATGAGGATGGGGGATAGCAGGGAGGCAGAGGTCAGGTGGTGATGTGCGTGATGGGGTGGGGAGGGGCTCTAAACACAGATGAAGCTTCGCTCACTCACCCACTGCTCACCTCCTGCTGTGCACCCCCCACCCCCTCCCTGTTCCTAAGTTTCATGGAAGACACTTTTTCCAGAAATGGGGAGTGGGCGGAGCTCTGCAGCCCCATCCCTAACAGGCTGCAGACCAGTACCAGTCCACAGCACGGGGGCTGGGGACTGCATTGTTAAAGTGAAGCCAGGCATGGTGTTGAGCACCTGTAGTCCCAGCTGTTTGGGAGGCTGAGGCAGGAGGATCACTTGAGCTCAGGATTTCAAGGTTACAGTAAGCTTTGATTGCACCACTGCATTCCAGCCTGGATGATAGAGCGAGACCCCATCTCTTAAAAGAAAAAAAAATGCATTAAAATGAATAACAGGGAGAGTGACACAGTTTAGATTGAGTGTCCCAGAAAGAACTATGAAGAATGATGTATAAGCTGAATCTTGACGATAAGGAACTACCCATGCACAGAGCGGGAACAAGGCCTTGCCATAGGAAAGGGCTCAGGCTGCTCAGGAGGCTGAGGCCGGAGCTTGTGACTGACAGGAGAACAGGGGGGATGGGGTTGAGAGGTAGACAAGAACATGACCATGCTGTGCTTTGCAGGCTGTGGTGAGGAATGTAGACTTTTAGTAATATGGGTAGCCTTGGAACAGTTTAAATAAGGTAGCAACTATGCTATGTTCTTAGGGTTTTTAAAAATAACTTTATTTTTCAGAACAGTTTTAGGTTAACAGCAAAATGGAGCAGAAAGTACAGAGAGTTCTCATATACACCCTGTCCCCATACATGCACAATCTCTACCATTCAACATCCCTCACAGAGTGGTACCTTTGTTACAACTGATGAACATCTATTGATACATCATGATCACACAAAGACCATAGGTATGTAACTCTTGTATGTAGGTAGGGTTTACTCTTGGTACTATACATTCTGTGGGTTTGGGCAAATGTATAATGACATGTATCTGTTATTACAGTATCATACAGAGTGGTTTCACTTCTCTGAAAATCCTCTGTTCTCTGCCTGTTTGTCTTTCCCTCTCCCCAACCCCTGGCAACCACTCATCTTTTTACTGTCTCCATAGTTTTGCCTTTTCCAGAATGTCATAAAGTTGGAATCATACAGTATGTAGCCTTTTCATATTGCTTCTTTCACTTAGCGATATGTATTTATGCAGCAGTCCCCAACCTTTTTGGCACCAGGGACCGGTTTCACAGAAGACAATTTTTCCATGGACTAGGGATGGGGGCTGGGGGGTCCATGGGGAGAGATACGGAGCTCAGGCAGTGATGCGCAGCCTGTTTCCTAACAGGCCACAGATTGGTACTGGACCACTGCCCAGGGGTTGAGGACTGCAGCACTTACGTTTCTTCTATGTATTTTCATGAGTTAATAGCTCATTTCTTTTTAGTGCTAATATTTCATTATATGGGTATTTATCCATTCACCTACTAAAGAACATAATTGGTTGCTTCCAAGTTTTGGCAGTTATGAATAAAGCAACTATAAATATCCATGTGCTGGTTTTTGTGTGGACATAAATTTTCAACTCATTTGGGTAAAATACCAAGGAGCATGATTGCTGGATCATATGGTAAGACTTTAATTTGAAAGAAACCGCCAAACCATCTTCCAAAGTGGCTGTACCATTTTGCATTCCCACCAGCAATGAATGAGAGTTCCTATTGCGCCACACCCTCGCTAGCATTTGGTGTTGTCAGTGTTCTGGATTTTCACCATTCTAATAGATGTTATGTATGTTGGGTTTTTAAAATTTTTTTTAAGCCAGTCATATTTAGCAGTGGGGAAGCATGTTTTTAAAAGATCACTCTTGTAGCTGGTTGGAGAATGGAGGAGACTTATTAATAGGCTTTCACAGGAGTCCAGGTGATAGCAGTGAAGATGGAGCAGATGGATTTTCAAAGCATTTTTAGAAGAGAAAAAGGACCTTCTGATATGTGAGTGTGAGCAAAAGTCAGGATGTGGGGTAGTTCTGAATCTCTGAGTTATGCACCTGGGCAAATAGATATGGCCACTGCTCAGGGAAAGCTAGGAGAGGAATGGTTTATTGGGGGGGTGGTGTTTCAAGTGTTCAGTTTTGACACATCAAGACAGAAATGCACATGAGACGTTGACGTGCCATGTCACATAGGCAGCTGGATCTGGACAGAGCTCAGGACAAGTCCTGTGCTAGAGATACACACTTGGAAACTGTCAGCTGGTTTTTATTAAAGTCTCCCTGGGATAGTGGTCCTCTGCCCTGGCTGGTGATTTGGAACACACTGATGTCCAGGGCCACAGCTGGTCCACTAAGTTAGAATAGCCTGAGTGGCCTAGTCATGGGCCTGTTTTTTGAAGCCCCCTTCCCCACTGATTCTGATATGCAGGCAGCATTGATACCCACAGATTTGAACTCTGAGAAACTGACATTTAGAGGTTAGAGAGAAAGGAGGCAGCAGTGAGAGACTGTGGAGTGGCCAAAGTGAGAAGGGAGGTCAGAAAAATGTGGTGTCAGGAGCCAGCACCGAGCACAGGGTGAGCGTGCAGAGCTGCACAGCTGACAGTGCCCTGCCTCTGACCCCAGCCTTGTGTGGTCAAACACCTAATTCTTTCCAAGTGTTCTTAGGCTGCTTGAGTCAAGATATACTCCTAGACTGTTGTTTAGAAAGTTATTTTGCAAGTGAAGTATAGAGATAAGGAGAGTTAGATGATCTTGAGCGGTTTTCTTGGCTAAGTATTTTCGTGTGTTTTCATCCTTTGGATACCTCCGCCAAGCAAACTGCAAACGTGGATTGTACCGAGGCAAGATACCTCTCCATTGATGATTTTATGGCTGGTCATGACTCTTGTGTTCTCAGTCTTTATTCAAATAGGGAGTGATAAGATTTAGTGGTTTATAGTATAACGTTAAAATCATATAACAGTTCTCCCCCAAGTTGGTTTATAGATTCTAAATAATCCTAATTAAAACCCTGGCAGGAGTTTTTTGGGTAGAAATTGATAAACTGATTCCCAGATTTATATTGAAATGCAAAAAATTAAGAGGAGCCAAGATAATCTTGGGGAGAAAAGAGCACTATTTGAGGGTTTTGTCTGTTAGATATCAAGACTAAGTATAAAGCAATAGGAATTACCAGGAATTAATTAAGTAATACCATTTGGTGTTGAGTCAAGGATAAACAAATAGACCAGTGGACCAAGATATAAAATCCACAAAGAGACCTCCACAAGTATATGTGAAACCCATGGTTTCTGACAGGGCAGCGCTGTGAAGTGTTGAAGAAAACTGTTATCTAAGTGGTACTGGGCCAGTGTGGCTTGACCCTGTTTCACACTGTATACAATGTAAACCCAAGTGAATTGTACATCTAAATATAAAAACAAAACAGTAAAGAATAGAGAAGGTACCATAAGAGAATATTCTCAAGACCTTGAGGTAGGCAAACATTCATAAACAGGATACAAAATGCATCAACCGTAAGGGAAAAGATTGATAAATTGGACAACAGTAAAATTAAGACTCTCCATGAAAAGACACCATTAAACAAGAGAAAAAGCAAGCCCACAGGAGGGGAGAAGATATTTCCAGTAAATATAACTGACCAAGAAAACCCTGTCCAGAATAACAAATTACTACATCAAGAAGAAAAAGACATACAAACCAATTTTTCAAATAAGCAAAAAACATGAACAGGGTTTAAGAACATATACAATAGTAAATAAATATGGATAGTGTCCCACTTTATTAGTCATTGGGGAAATACAAATTAAAACTCCAGTGAGATATCACTTCTCTTTTATCAGAATAGCTAAAATTAAGACCAACGATAACATGACAAAGATCTGGGTCAACTAGAACTGTCATACTTTGCTGATGGGGGTATAAACAGGTATGTTTACTTTGAAGAACTGGCAGTATCTCTGCTAAAATTGACCCAGCAATTTCACAGCTCTTCATGTATATATTCAGCAGAACTCTGGACATACGTTAACTAAAACTATGTACCAGAATGTTCATAGCAGCATTATTCATAGTAGCCTCAAAGTGGAAGAAAACCCAGGTATCCATCAAGGGTGGAATGGGCAAATAATTGTCTCACATTCATACAGTTGAATATTATACAGCAGTACAAATAAATGAAATACTGCTTTATACAACATAGATGGACCTTAAAACCATAATATTGAACAAAAGAAGCCATACCAGAATACCTGTCCTATTCCATTGATATGAAGTCCAAAGGCAGGAAAAAGTAGCCTGTGGTGGTAGAGGTCAGAGTGGTAGTTAGCTCTGGGGAAGGAGCAGGTACCTACTGGGCAAACTGCAATGTTCCATTTCTTGATGTGGGCCCTGTCCCTGTGCACGGGACTTCTGAGTGGCATGAAGACCTACGTGTCCTAGTGCAGCTCTTATGTGGGTTAGAGGGAAACTTCCTTCTTTGCGTCTCCCTGATCACGTATCAGGAATTTTGTGGCCCCAAGTGTGTTCAGTTTGTCATAATTCAACAAGCTGTCTTCTTATTATCTTGCACTTTCCTGTATGTATGTTATATTTTGATTTTTAAAGTTAATTTAAAAACTCATGGCCAGGCACAGTGGCTCATGCACTTTGGGAGGCTGAGGCGGGATCCCTTGAGGCCAGGAGTTAGAGACCAGCCTGGGCAACATAGCGAGACCCTGTCTCTACAAAAAAATATTTTTAAAAATTAGCCAGGCATGGTGGCATGTGCCTGTAGTCCCAGCTATTAACACTTGGGAGGCTGAGGTGGGAGGATCACTTGAGCCCAGGAGTTCAGGGCTGAAGTGAGCTATGATCATGCCACTGTACTCCAGCCTGGGCAACCGAGCAAGGTCCTGTCTCTAAAAAAGAAAAAAAAAAAAAACACAAAACTTCGTATCTCTCTGAGATTGTGCCTAGGTAACTGTGATTCAGATGTGGGTGTTCCTAAATTATGGAGTTACATGTTTGTAGGCATCTTTGTAGCTTACTCCCCTATGTGGCATTTTACATATCCTGGATTTAGATTTCACTAATTTAAATCTCAGAGGGATTTTATTTCCAAGTTTGTGTGAAGTGCTTTTAGCTCCTATATGGACAACAGAATGATTTTTGTAAGGGGTTAGATTAAAACACATGATAAACTGAGTTTATTATAAATCTTTGTTGTAGAAAATAGCTCAATTAGACCATTTATTACTAGGATTTTCTCCGGCTGAAAATAAGTGTATAAAATGTTAAAATAAAATGAAGGAATTACATTGGTGATATTTTCATTTTTTAGTTAAATGCTTTGCAAGACCTTCATCCATTACCCAAGATAATTTTGGAATACAGGCGGGTAAGTTAATTTTTTTTGTAAGTTAGCTGGTGATGAAGGGAACCACATGGCCCTGTGTCTTAACAGGAATCCATAAGGGCTGAAGTTGCCCTAACAGTGTTCTCTAGGGAATATAGTTTGTCAAGTTGAACTTGTATTAGCACTGCTTACTTGCTCCCTGGCGTGATTTTACTCACGTCTGCAATCAGGCCCGCTCAGCGTTGTGAATCCAAGAAGTCATAAATGGAAGAAGATTAATGAAAATTTGGATGGAAATATCCAGTGTCATTATTGTGTGACTTTAATGTGAATGAGATGTCCATCAGTTCGGTATTTAGAAGCCTCCCACAAAAGCCACCCCCCTTCCCATGGCTTCTAGGCCTGGCGAGATTGTTCCGCAGCAATGTTTTGTCATCTTGCATTAACATTTACCAGGGATTTAATGATTTGCCCCATTCCTCTTCAAGTTACTCACCTTTTCTCTGTTTGTACAGAGAAAATGTACTTCAGAAGTTCTCTGTTGTTTGTGAACCATGTTCATAACTTTGCCACCACCCATACTATGGGTACTGTTACTTGCTGCCTGTGGCCTGCTGTCTTTGTGAGGACCTGGCAGTGGTGAGGGGACGCACAGGCACCAAACCAGCCCTTTCTCCCAGAAGCAATGTAAGGATTGCGGGAGAACTAAAACAGGGCCACCACAGGGCACAGGGGTCAGGGCGTCCACTTATCTATGTATCTTTGCAACTTTTCTGTAAATCTAGAATTATTCCAGAATAATAGGTTTATTTTTAAAGGGTAGGGCAAAATCTTTCTCTGTGGGTCAGTGTTATATAATCCTGATACCACCTAAGGTCATTTCAGGGCCTCCAGAGTCATCTGAGGTGGCACAGCAGCACATGCCCAGCACTCTGTGAAACACTGCTCTGACGTTGTACGTATTTAAACACTTCAACAAAGAAAATGATTGTTCTTGTGTCTGTAACTTAGGTCCACAAGATCAAGTCAACCTATGTAGATGGATTACTGGCTTGCATGAAAAAGGTAACTGAAATTTTAAAAAGATATTTGGTTTATGCATAAGTTCAGACACATATAGAACTTGTGTAATTTTAGTAAATGATGAAATAATCTAATATTCTTAAAACTATAAACCATGATTTTGTTATTATTCAGGTCTTCTTACAGCATAGGTTGGCTTTATACTTTAAAATCTTCTGTTTATGTGGAAGCCCTATAGCTGACCTCCTATTTTCATATCTATTATTGCATCTCTTTTCTGGAATCATTTGAGGTAGATGTTACTGTTTTAGTTCATACAAGAGGAGACTGCAGCCAGAGAGGTTCTGTAACTTGTTTGAGGCCACACAGCACATGACAACCTGTCTGTGACATACAGCCCCACCTTGAGTCCATGCCAAGTCCCCCTTAGCACATTGGCCATCCTCTCCCTGTGCACAGGACTTCTGAGTGACATGAAGACCCACGTGTCCTAGAGCAGCTCTTACGTGGGTTAGAGGGAAACTTCCTTCTTTGCGCCTCCCTGATCACATATCAGGAATTTTGTGGCTCCAAGGACATTTCAGGGTTAGGAGTTTAGGGCCAGCGAGTGTTCTATGTTGTAGGTGAAGGGTCTGCCATGTTCTTGACTTCACACAGCATTGCTTGAGTCTAACCTGATTCTTCTTAACTGATAAAGGGCTCCATCTCCTCTACATGGAATCAAACTGGAACTGTGACTGGAAGACTTTCAGCCAAGCATCCTGTAAGTTGTTTAAACAACTCTCTTTGTTAAACTCCAGTTTCCATGCCTCGCTATTAAAGTTTTGCCCCAATATGTGTTTGTGCACTGTTTCCAAGAGCAGACCTCATACCGATAAAGTGTGTCTTATTCTGCTTATTCATTTCACGAACTTTTATTTAGCACCTCCTGTTCTGGGAACACAACAGGGGAACAAGACAGTTTCCTCTCCTCATGAAATGCTGAGTTAGTGAGATGGGATTCTTCACACCCTGAAACCTACTCACTCTAGTGCTGAGGGCAGAAGGGACCCACTACTGCCCCCCTATATTCCTTTTCATATTTGTACTAGATGGCTGGCTTCTGATTTCCAGAAATATGTTGACATATCTGGTGCTGTGATGACCAACTCCATTTTTTGGTTGTCGTTGAAGACTATTTGTGCTGGGTGCAGTGGCTCACGCCTGTAATCCTGGCACTCTGGGAGGCCGAGGCGGGAGGATCACTTGAGGTCAGGAGTTCGAGACCAGCCTGAGCAAGAGTGAGACCCCGTCTTTACTAAAAATAGAAAAAAAAATTAGCCAGTCAACTAAAAATAGAAACAAAAAATTAGCCAGGCATGGTGGCTCACGCCTGTAGTCCCAGCTACTCGGGAGGCTAAGGCAGGAGGATCACTTGAGCCCAGGAGTTTGAGGTTGGTGTGAGCTAGGCTAAAAGTCATCTGTTATTCCACTGTGCAGAATTAACTGTGGTTGACCTCTTGGTGTTTATCTTTCTATACTTTTTCCTAAGCATATGTATTCATAAAATATAATTTTTTCTACAAAAATAAACCCATGCTGTTTTATATTATGCTTTTTTATTTTAACATCTCTTGTTATAATTATACATCAATAAATATTGATCTGAATCTATATTTAAAGATAGGAATTAAATATGTGAGTTATTTAAATATATATTATATTATGTGTATAAATAAGAATATAGATTCATGATAAAGAAATACAAGTATATGGGAGTTTACAGAATAAGGAAAGGTGAGTCTTTCCCTCCCCTTGGTAACATTTCTGTCTGTCCCATGAGTTCCCTCCATGAATAGTCAGGCCTTCATCTGGGCATTTGCATATATGGTACATCTAGTGCACACAGGCAGAAGGGGCACCTACTGGGCCTGCCTTGGGTGACCATGAGGAGGGGAACTGGGTTGGGATTGTGCAGGTTTGCACAGGGATGTGGCCTCATGGGTGCATTCGGGCAGCTCTGGGTCACAATCGTCTCTTGGGCCTTGCACCCACTCTAGAGAGCTCTTCAGGGGTTATCTGGCTAATACTAATAGTAATACTAATGCTGATACCAATACCAATACTGACCCGATCTCTGAAAGCAGGTGCTGCCCTCACACTGCCCTTGGGATAATTTCTCAACCAACCACATCTGCTGTAGGCTTTCTCTTAGTTCATGCTGCTTCTTATCTAGGGGTTATTTAGGAATTCTGCTGGGAATGCTCACATTTTGTGAAGGTCCTTGCTTTTGCCTAAATGGGCTTGTAAATTCCTGTTTTCCATTATCTTTCCACTTAATCACTTGCTGTGCTTTATCCTCTTTCAGAAATTCTAATGGCCCTGGTGTGCAGGCAGCACTCCTCCAAGGTTTTCAGTGGTGCTCTGGTTTTACATATTTTTCTGTTGTTTCGATCAAATTTTTGGAAAGAGTAGATGTACCATAATGTGTGCATTCAGCCACCACCTTTTTTTTTTTTTCTTAATTTTTAAACACAGTAAGTGAATCCTTCCCTGTCTTCCTCCTGGTCCAATTTGCCCAAATCTGCCGTATTAGGGGAAGCGCTAGATCTCTGAGCTGTGTGGCTTTGGGCAGGGAGGACACCCTCTCTGGGCCTCAGTCCTTCTTAAAATTGACAAGCTGATGGTCCAATGTTCTGGCCTCCCTCCCTTCCCACTTTTCTGTGTGTTTGGAAATTTTCATAATAAACAGATATGCACCAAAGAGCGTGACGCTGACCACTGCAAACCCGACAGCCCACGGGCCATCAGTGAGCTGAGTGTGTGTGCTGGGCCCAGGGAAGACT
>NW_012154863.1:412027-414510 GCF_000956105.1 Propithecus coquereli | reverse complement strand
CTCCTGAGCTCAAACAATCCGCCCGCCTCGGCCTCCCAGGGAGCTAGGATTATAGGCGTGAGCCACCGCAGCGCCCGGCCCCAGCCACCACCTTTAACTGGAAGTCTACATCCTCATTTTAATAGCTGCATTGTGTTCCACTTAATGGCTTTTCCTGTTGATGGTCATTTATATTGTTTTCACTTTTAATATTTTATTTGTTTGTTTGTTTAAAGATAGGGTCCTGTTCTGTTGCCCAGGCTGGAGTGGTGTCATCATAGCTCACTGCAGCCTCAAACTCCTGTGCTCAAGCGATTCTCCTACCACAGCCTCCCAAGTAGCTGGGACTAATAGGCACCCACCACCACATCTGGCTAATTTTGTTTTATTAATTACTTTTTGTAGAGACAGAGTCTTGCTATGTTGCCCAGGGTGATCTTGAACTCCTGGCCTCAAGTGATCCTCCCACCTCGGCCTCCCAAAGTGCTAGGGTAATAGGCATGAGCCACCATGCCTGGTCCAGTTTTAATTATTTTATACAGAGATGCTGTAAACATACTTGTATGTATACTTCTGGTACATTTTTTGATGGAATTTCTGAGTCAAAGTGTATATATATTTTAAGGCTTTCAAATACAGTGCCAAATTATCCTTCCTAACAAAAATATTATATTCCCATCACAGTATGTGAAATGCTTGGTCTCCTCATCCTTGCCAACACAAGGAATTTTCATTTTGTTTACTTACTCATTTTTTAAATTTCCATTCCTTTAAAAATTTGGTGAGGTTGACTACATAAAACAATTCTGTGAATTGCCTGTTTATGGCATTTGGCCATTTCTCTGGAGGATGTTTATTTTTTCTGATTGGTATGGAAAAGCTCTTTATATAATAAAGATTAACCTTTTATAAAATGTTGAATTACTTTTCTCCAGTTTTCCTTTGCCCATGAATCACCCAGGCTGAATTGCAGTGGCATCATCACACCTAACTGCAGCCTCAAACTCCTGGGCTCAAGCGATCCTTCTGCCTCAGCCTCCCAAGTAGCTGTGACTAAGGCACACACCACCACCTATGGCTAATTTATTAAACTTTTTTTTAGAGAAGGGGGTCTCATTATGTTGCCTAGGCTGGTCTAGAACTCCCCGCCTGAAGCGATCCTCCTGCCTCAGCCTCCCAAGTAGGTGGGATTACAGGTACGAGCCACTGTGCCCAGCTCAATGCCCTTTAATTTTTAAAATATATATTCTTGTTTACTGTACTTAAAGTGGCTTTTTCATTATACAAATAATATATGATAATTCTAAAGAATTCAAACAATAGATAAAAATATAAATAACAAGGTAAAGGCCACACAAAACTCCATAGCCGTGCAATAACCATCATTAACATTTTGGTGACCATCTTTAATTTATCTCTTTGTGCATACACACACATGCACATATTTACCTAAATGGGATCACATTATATATGTTGTTTTTATTGTAAACACTCCCTCCCCTCACCCACGTCTCACCCCTGCCCAATGCTCATGGTAGGCCATGACAGCAAACTAGAATGTGCATATCCATATTTTCCTCCAGAGCTATGATAAAATCTTATACAAACCCACCCATACGTATGCATACATGTATACACGGAGATGTGTAATGACTTTGTCATTATTTATTTTACAGAATTAGAATTTTCTTTTTCTGCGTCTTGCTTTTCTCTTTGAGCAATAGCTTATGGAAGTCCCCATATGTCATCTGACAGAGTCTCATTTCGTTCTTGTTTTTTCGTATTTGTTTTGTTTTGTTTTGACAGAATCTCACTCTGTTGTCTGGGCTAGAGTGCAATGGCGTGATCATAGCTCACTGCAACCTCCAACTCCTGGGCTCAAGCGATCCTCCTGGCTCAGCCTCCCTCAGCTAGGACTACAGCCATGCACTACCATGCCTGGCTAATTTTTTTTATTTTTTGTAAAGACAGGCCGTCACTATGTTGCCCAGGCTGATCTTGAACTCCTAGCCTCAAGCAATCCTCCCTCCTTGACCTCCCCAAGTGCTAGGATCACAGGCATGAGCCACCTCACCCAGCCTTCATTCCTGTTAATGTATGTTCTGCAAATTACTGTGCAATTATCCGCTAAGAGTAAAGCTACAGTAAGCACCATACATGTATGTCCTGTTATATTGGTACTTGTATTTTAATGGGACAGATTTATAGCTATGGAATTAATGGGTCAAAGGATATTACATTTTTACTTTCAATAGTTTTTATTATAATAGATTGCCTTCCAAAATGCTTTCAGCCCTTGTCTTTGCCATAAGCAACGTGTGGCAGTACTTTCCTCACTATCTGTGGTAACTTTTCCCCGTACTGAAGTCCCTTATTGTTTCTGCCTTTGTGTCATCTTTTTTTTTTTTTTGAGACAGAGTCTCACTGTGTTGCCCTGGCTAGAGTGCCGTGGCGTCAGCCTAGCTCACAGCAACCTCACACTCCTGGGCTCAAGCGCTCCTCCT
>NW_012154863.1:407079-411960 GCF_000956105.1 Propithecus coquereli | reverse complement strand
TGCTCAGTCTGGTCTCGAACTCCTGAGCTCAAACAATCCGCCCGCCTCGGCCTCCCAGAGAGCTAGGATTACAGGCGTGAGCCACCACGCCCGGCCGCTTCGTGTCATGTTAGAAAGGCTTTCCTCAGCTCCAAGATTATTTAAATATTCACTTCTGTTTTCTCATAGAAATTTTGTGCTTTCGGTTTTTTTACACATAAAACTTGAATCCAGCTGGACATTATTTAACCAGATACTATGTAGGTTATACATGGTAATATAATACCATAAAATGGCTAGAGAGTTTGAATTACATTTTTTTGCTTAGAGTGCACAAAATTCATGGAATAATATTTTTAAAAATCAAGTTATAACTGTTTTTCAGTATTTTCAAAAAGCTAGTTTTCTCACACTCACATCCTCCCAAGAGAAAGATATTGCTACCATTTGTGCAGAAGTATACCTAAAAGTATCCTGTGCCCCTTTGTAATATCTCTCTCCCACCCGCCAACATTTACCTATGTCCATAGGCAAGAACTGACTTGCTTTTTGTCGCTATAGATTAGTTTGCATTTTTGGAAAATTTATATAAATGAAATTGCACAATATGTACTCTTTTTTGTCTGGCTCCTTTGATAGCACTATTATTTTGAGATTTAGCCATGTTGGTCTATGTTTCAATAGTTCATTTATTTTGATTGCTCAGTAGTATTCCATTGAATCTGTATACCCCAATTTGTTTATAAATTCATCTATTGGTCAGTATTTAGGTTGTTTCCAGTTGGGGGTATTATTCTCTTTGGGGTATTACTATACATATTTATGTATAGTCCTTATATGGACATATACTTTTTTTTTTCTCCTGGGTAAATATCGAGGAGTCAAATAGCTGAGTCATAACATAGGTGTATGTTTTACTTTTTAATTAACTGCCAAACTGTTTTCCAAAGTGGTTGTACCATTTTACACTCCCACCAGCAGTGTATGAGAGTTCTACTTCCTTCACATCACCAGCAGCACATGGTATGGTCAGCTTTCTAATTTTAGCCATTCTAATAGATGTATTGTGGTGTCTAATTGTGGCTTTGATTGCATTGCCCTATTGACTGTTGAGATTAATTTCCATGTGCTTGTTTGCCATCCAGTTTTCTTCTTCAGTGAAACATTCTAGTCAAATTTTCTGCACATTTTTAAGGGATTGTTGGTTTTCTCAAGTTTTGAGAGTTCTTTATATATTCTAGATATAAGTCCTTTATCAGATATATACTTAGCAAACATTTTCTTCCAGTCTGTGGCCTGCCTTTTCATTTCTTTGACACCATCTTTCGAAGAGCAGAAGTTTTAAATTTTAGTGAATTCTGATTTATCAGTGGATTCTTGTGTGGATCATGCTTTTCAGGTTGTAGCTAAGAAATCTTTGCCTAAGCCAAGATCACAAAGATTTTATTCTATGTTTCTTCTAGAAGTTTTATAGTTTTTGGGTTTTACATTTAGGTATATGATCCATTTTGAATTGATTTTTGTATATGGTGTGAAGTGTCTAAATTCATCTTTTTTGCAAGTGAGTATCCAATTGTCCCAGCACCATTTATTGAAAAGACCATCCTTTCCCTATTTAATTGCCTCGACACTTTTGTCAAAAATGAATTCACCATAAATATAAGGGTTTACTACTGTACTCTGAATTTTGCCCACTTGATCTTTATACCTCCCATGCCAGTAATACACTATCTTTACTATTGTAGCTTTCTAGTAAGTTTTTTAATTGGGCTGTGTAAGTCCTCCAACACTGTTCTTTTTTTAAAAAAATTTTTGGTTATTCTGGGTCTTTTCCATTTCCATATGAACTTTATAATCATCAAGTTCTACAAAAAAGTCTGCTGAGATTTTCCTTGGAATTACATTGAATCTAGAACTCAATCTGGGAGCACTGACATCTTAACAATATTTGTTCTTCCATCCCATGAAAGTTCATTTATTTAGGTCTTTTTAAAATTCTCTCAGCAAGGGTTTGTACTTTTCAAAGTATAGGTCTTTTTGTATATTTTGCCGGGTTTATCTCTAAGTATTTCATATTTTTGATACTGTTATAAATGGTATTTTTGTTTTAATTCCCAATTGTTCATAGCTGTTATACAAAATTATGATTTTTATATTTCGATTTTGCATTCTGCAAACTTGATAAACTTATTGGTTCTAGAAACTTTCTTTTTGGCAGATTCCATCAGATTTTCTATGTAGATGATCTTGTTGCATGTGAATAAAGAAAGTTTTACTTCTTTTTCCTCTTGTTTCTTTTTTTTGCCTGATTGCACTGATCAAAACATCCTGTACGATGTTGAATAGAAGTGGTAAAAGCAGACATCTTGTCTTGTTCCAGATCTTAGGGGAAAGCATTCAGTCTTTCATTGGTGAGAATGATATTGGCTATAGGTTTTACGTAAATATCCTTAACCATCTTTAGGAAGTTCCCTTCTGTTAGCAGCTTGCTGAGAGTTTTTATGTGGATATTGTATTTTGTCAAATTCTCTTTTCTGTCCATAGAGATGATCATATGGTCTTTTAGTTTGCTAATGTGATGAATTACACATTGATAGATTTTCAAATGATAAACCAATTCTGCATTCCTGGAATAAAGTCCATTTGGTCTTGATGTATTATTACTGGATTAGATTTGCTAAAATCTTGTCCAGAGTTTTTGCATCTATTGTAATGATGCAATTGGTCAGTAGTTTTCTTTTATGTCTTTGTTCTTGTAATCAGATAATACTAAACACAAATAATGAATTGGAAAATATTCCCTTCTCTTAAGTTATCTGGAAGAATTTATGTAGAATTGGTTTTATTTCTTCATTGATTGTTTGATAGAATTCACTAGTGAAGCCATTTGGGCCTGGAGGGTTTTTTCGTGGGAAGGTTTTAAACTATCGATTCAATTTCTTTAATCGATACAGGGCTGTTCAGATTATCTATTTCTTCTTGAGTGAGCCTTGGTAGTTTGTGTCTTTCAAGGAATTTGTCCATTTCATCTGAATTGTTGAATTTATTGGCATAAAGTTGTTCATAATATTTCTTTATTTTTTTAATATCTGTAGTGATGTCATTTCTCTCATGCCTGATACTGGTAATTTGTGTCTTCTCATTTTTTTCTCCCATGATCAGTCCAGCTAGAAGTTTATCAATTTTATCAATCTTCTCAAAGAACTAGGTTTTAGTTTCATTGATTTTCTCTTTTTTTTCTATTTCATTGATTTATGCTTTGATTTTTTACCATTTACTTTCTTATGCTCACTTTGGGTTTAATGTGCTCTCCTTTTTCTAGTTTCTTAAGATAGAAGCTGAGTTTATTGATTTGAAACTTTTCTTATTTTCTGATATAGGTATTAGTCTGATATAAGCAATTAATAAGTGGTATAAATTTCCCCTTAACTACTGCTTTCTTGCATCCAATAAATTTTGGTATGTTGTATTTTCATTTTCATTCACTTCAAAAAACTTTCTAGTAAGGCTTCTTTTTTTTTTTTTCTTTAAGAGCCAAGGTCTCTCTCTATCACCCAGGCTGGAGTGCAGTGGCATTATCATAGCTTACTGCAGCCTTGAACACCCAGGCTCAAGTGGTCCTCCTGCCACAGCCTCTCAAGTAGCTAGGACCACACCCAGCTAATTTTTAAATTTTTTATAGAGATGACGTCTTGCTGTGTTGCCTGGGCTGGTCTCAAACTCCTGGCCTCACATGATCCTCCTGCCTCAGCCTCCCAAAGTGCTGGGATTACAGATATGAGCCACTGCACCTGACCCTAGTAATGTTTTTGATGACTTCTTTGACCTATGGATTACTTAGAAGTTTGTCATTTAGTTTCCAAATATTTGGTAATTTTGCAAATATCTTTCCATTACTGATTTATAATTTAATTCTATTGTGGTCAAGAGATAAACTTTGCATGACTTGAATCCTTTTAAATTTATTCAGACTTGTTTTATTGCCCAGAAAATTGTCTGTCTTAGTAAATGTTCCATGTGCACTTGAAAAGAATGTGTATTCTGCTATTGAAGGGTGAAATGTTCTATGAATATCAATTAAATCAAGTTGGTTGATAGTATTGTCCAAGTCTACTATTTCCTTGCTGATTTTCTATCTGATTGTTCAATCAGTTATTGAGACGGGTATTGAAATCTCCAATTGTATATTTTTATTTTTCTCCTTGCAGTTCTATCTCCTTGAAGTTTTTGCTTTAGGTATTTTGAAACTCTTGTGGTGAAAATAAATAAAAGGAAAACAAATTCACACAGGCCTATTCTAAATTTCCGTTCTGGCCCAGGAATTTACATAGGTGCAAAGGCAGATAGAGATAAATGCTGCAGTCCCATAAATGGATATGTATAGCTGCAACCCCAAGGCCTATAAACTGAAGCTGCCCCATTGGCTGTGTAATTGGAATCTGTTAAATATTTCACTCACAGGTAATAATTGCAAACTTGTTTATAAGATGAAGAACAAAGACAGGATGAAATCAATCCTTCTTCCATGAGGCCTTAAGACATCTACCTCATGTACCTTTTTCTTTTTCTTTCCCCTGCTCACTCAACCAGATGTTTTTCTTCTGTGTATCATAACATCATTGACCACCAATCAAAAACACAAGCATGTCTGTGTTGCTCCACTGCCTGCCCTCCGTGCTGCAGGTCTTCCCTGTTAAGGAAATGTGTAAATACCATGTCTTGTGTAACCTCCTTCGGAATACAGGTTATAAGCTTCCATGACCCAGACTTCCCAGGCTGGTCCTCACGCTCCAGCTCATTAAACCTCAGCTGATTGATATTCCTGTCTCAGTCTCTCATTTGGGTGACACTGTTTTAATAGAGGCAGAAATGTTTAGGATTGTTATATCCTCCTGCTTAAGC
>NW_012154863.1:406298-406830 GCF_000956105.1 Propithecus coquereli | reverse complement strand
TTATCTTTTTCTTTTTCATTTTTTTGTCTCTTCATATTTAAAGTACATTTACTGTGGGAAGTATATAGTTTGTCCTGCTATTTTATCCATTCTCACAATATCTACCTTTTGATTGAGTAGCTCAGCCATTAACATTTAATGTGATTATTCACAGCGTTAGGTTTAAGTCTATTATCATGCTATTTGTTTTCTATTCATGCCAGTTGTCTTTCAGATTGAGGTTTTAAATTATTCCATTATCTCCTTTTTTGGTTTATCAGCTCTATCTATTTGTTTTATTCTTTTAATGATTAATTTAGAGCTTACAGTATACATCTTTAATTTATCATAGCCTACCTTCGGTAATGTTATCTCTTTCTACCTTTAGTATAAGAAACTTACAGTGGTATACACTTCCATTTTCACCTTCTTGGCCTTTATGCTACTGTTGTTATATATCTTACTTTATACAGTGTATAAGTCATAAATCCTACAATATATTTTATTATTTTTGTTTAAACAGACCATGATCTTTTAACAGATTTAAATAATA
>NW_012154863.1:381030-405568 GCF_000956105.1 Propithecus coquereli | reverse complement strand
GATAGAGGCCAATCTCACCGGGGTTAGGTGATACCTCATTGTGGTTTTGATTTGCATTTCTCTAATGATTAGAGATGTTGAGCATTTTTTTATATCTTGAATATTTACCCATGTGGTTACCGTTTCCAGTGCTCTTCATTTCCTTGTTTGCATCCAGATTTCTATTTGGCATCATTTTCCTTCTGTCTAAAGGACATCCTTTAACATTTAATGTGAGTCTGCAGTTGATGAATTCTTTTGGCTTTTGTAGGTCTGGAAATGTCTTTATTTCACCTTTGTTTTCTGAAAGTTATTTTTATGAGGTGTAAAATTCTGAGTTCAAAGTTTTTTCCTCAGTACTTTGAAGATGTTACTTTCTTCTCATTTATATTGTTTCTGATAAGAAATGTGCTGTCATTATCTTTGTTTCTTGGTTCCTTTTAGCTTTTTCTTTATCATTAGTTTTGAAAATCTTGATTATGCTGTACCTTGGTATATTTTTTTTTCATGTTTCTTGTGTTTGGGATTCATTGAGTTTCTTGGATCTGTGGATTTATAGTTTTCATCAAACTTGAAAAATTACTGGCAATTATTTATTCACACACTTTTTTATGCCCCCCTTCTCTCTCCTCTCCTTTGAAGACTCCAAACTGCATATCTTAGTGGCTTGAATTTATCAGATAGCTTGCTGAAACTCATCTTTCTTCTTTTCTTGAATTGTTTTTTCTGTTTCAATTGGATAGTTTCTACTTCTGTGTCCTCTAGTTCACTAATCTTTTCTTTTGTCATGTTGAATCTGTTTTTAATTCCATCAAGTGTATTTTTTGTATTAGACAGTACAATTTTCATTTCCAGCAATTCAGTTTGGGTTTATATCTTCTACATATCTACTTAATTTTTTCAATTTATTGAATGCAACTATAATAATTATTTTAATGTCCCTGTCTGCTAATTTCAACATCTGTGTTCACTATGGATTAACTTCAATAGATGATTATTTTCATTATGAGTCCATTTCCTGCTTCTTGGTATGCCTGATAATCTTTGGATTCCAGACATTGTGGATTTTACATTGTTGGGTGTTGGATCTATTTGCACTCCCATAGATATTCCTGAGCTTTGTTCTGGGATGAGTTAAATTACTTGGAAACAGTTTGTTCCTTTCTGGTCTTGTTTTTGTGATTTGTTAGGCAGGTCAAGAGAAGTGCTTCATCTAAGGCTAATTATTCTTCACTCCTGAAGAAAGACCTTCTGAGTATTTTAGCTAATACCCAATTATTAGGAGCTTATCAAGAATGGCTGGTGGCAGCAGGCCCTATTCCTGGCCCTATATGAGTATTGGGCATTATTATGTAATACTTTTGGATGTTTTCCAGCCTTTGGTAGTTCTCTCGTATGTATGCATTGATCAGTTCTCTGCTAAACACTTGGCTCACTCTCTGATGGCCTCAAGAAAAGTGATGATTTTATAGGTCATCTAGTCTTTCCTCACTGTTAGGGGGGGAAAAACTTTCTTTTTAATTGTATACATCCCTAGAAGAAGTAGAAACTCCAACCTAATAATTTTTAATTCATCTAAAATTCTGCATTCTTTATGTTCTTCTAGCATAGGAATAGTTCATTAATCAATATTTGCTTTATCAGAACCTCAGTCCGGGGTCCCTCCTAGATCCTCCCTGTGTTTCCCAGATCATGATGTTTATTAGACTGTGTTGTAACAGCCTGTGCTTCTGTTCACCTCACTGGATTGTAAATTCCATGAGAATAAGAACCTTTTTTGCATGCTTCACTGACGTATCCCCAAGCTTCGCTCTGTACCTGGAAGGCAGTAGGCACTAAGTGTTTACTGAATGTAAAACTGGATGTGTGATCTACTCTTGAATTGTCTTTCAGTGTCTCAAAGTCATCAGGTTTGGGGTCAGCATCAGGATTACAGTGTTCACAATATGGGCCAAGTCTCCTCCCCATGCAGGACTGTCGTGCTCTTCACTGTAGGCATGAGTTCATTGTGAGGTCTTTTGTTTATCTAAATTCTCTTCTTTCCCCAACTCAGATATTTTAGGGTTCATGCCTGTCAATCCTTGTTTTGTATGTCCCTCCTAGAACTATATTTTTTTACAAAAGCCTTCTCATGGGAAGGTGTTGAGGACCTTTGTTCTCATTGCACTTGCCAGGAGCCACATTCTTACCATCCAATACCTCCTTATCATGCATGGCTTTGATGTCCCTTCTAAAGTTTCTACATCAGCAGGGCCAGTTTTGTCAGTGTCCTCAATTCACTCAATGCCATTTGTGATACTGGCTCAGAATTTATCAACATTATGTAATTCAAAATATCTGACCTTTCGCATTGTATTTTTACAAATTCTTTAGTATCTCAAGATCTGATTTTTCTTCTAGCTTAGTATTTACTTTTTTAAATAAAATGTTATAGCTGTATTAAAATCTAGATATTATTTAGCTGGATGTTTGTTTTTGATTCCTTTGTTAGTAAGTCTTTTTTTCCCGTTAGTTTTCTTTATTTTTCTAACTGTATGTTCAATGTTTCATTCGCATGTTTGTACTAGCTTTTTAGTATCTAGCTGGGTGAGAGCCAAATTAACATTTTGATATCATTTATGATTCCTTGGTCCCCCATGCATTCCCTTGCCTTGAAGCCATTGCTCTTGTTACCACTGTTTAGTTACTTTTTCTGCCCCTAAATCCCTAAATACTCTTCTTCCAGTCCAGCCTTATTTTCCTGATGACTGCATGTTAGTTCCTCTGGTTTCCACTCAGGGGACATGTCCTCAGAGAGCCTTGTTTACCCCATCCTCCTGCCCCCCACAAAGTTCAGTGAGATGCCCCTTTTCCTATTAAAAAGGTATGGAATCTAATATAATGAATATCTGTGTATCCACCATCCAGTTTAAAAGCTTAAAGTTACTTGGGTATATTTAAAGTCCCTATTTATCCTTTCCCAAGTCTGTTCTTCCCAATTTGGTTCCCTTTTCTATCCCAAACTGTTCCCTATTTCCTTTTCTATCCCAAACTTAGTGTTTATCATACCATTTTCATGCTTGCATATACGTATGTACATTTAAAATCCCTTAAATATATATACTTCCTTAAATATATATATATATATATACATACTTCCTTAAATAATAGTTGGTATTTTTTGCTATTTTAAACTTTATATAAATGATAGCATGTTGTACTTACACAGTTTGCCATTTTTGTTCAACACTATGTTTTGAGATTCATCTATGTTGGCAGAAGTAGCTATAGTTTATTAATCTCAGCTGCTATATAGTATGTCATTGTGTAAATATACTAGATTGTTTCTACTTTTTCACTATTAAAAACCATGCTGCGAGGAAAAAAATACTGCTGTGGTGAATATTCTTGAAAATGTGCTAGGGTTTTCCTAGCATGTCACCAGCATTGCCTGACCATAGGGCGTGCTGATGTTCACCTCTCCTGATATCACCAAACACCCTCCTGATGGTGGACTGATTCACACTCCCCACCTGCAGGGTGGGAGACATCTCACTGCCCTACAGACCACTGCACTTGGTATTTCCAGACTTTAAAATTTGTACCAGTCTGATGAGTGTGAATTAGTTTCGTATTATGGTTAAATTTGCATTCCTTTAATTAATAATGAGGGCAAGTGTATTTTCAGATTTATTGGTCATTCCAGTTTCTCGGTGACTTGCCTGTTTATCTCCTTTGCCTATTTTCAATTTAGTAGTTTGTCTTTTTCTTGTTAATTTGTGAAAGTTCTTTCTATGTTATGGATTCTAGACTTTTGTTCAATTATATAAATATATTCTCCCAATCTATGATTTATTTTTCCCTTGTATGCTATATCTTTGATTTCCAGATTTTTTCATTTTAATATCATCAAATTTGTATCTTTTTCTTTACGGTTTGAGTTTTTTTGTGCCCTTTTTTTTTTGAGACAGAATCTCACTCTGTCACCCTGACTAGAGTGCAGTGGTGTCATCATAGCTCACTGCAACCTCCAACTCCTGGGCTCAAGCGATCCTCCTGCTTCAGCCTCCCAAGTAGCTGAGACTACAGGCTCACAACACCGTGCCCCGCTAATTTTTCTATTTTTTTAGAGACCGAGTCTTGCTCTTGCTCAGGCTGTTCTCGAACTACTGAGCTCAAGCGATCCTCTGGTCTCAGCCTCCCAAAATGCTAGGATACAGGCTTGAACCACTGTGCCTGGTCCTTTTTTGTGTCTTATTTAAGGAACTCTTTCTTATTTGGGGATTATAAAGATACTCGAATTCTCTTTTAATAGTTTTAAAGTTTTATTTTTTACATTGGACCTTTAATTCCCATGGCATTTGTTTTTATATAAGCATGAGATAGAGATCTGATTATTTTTTCTTTTGGATAAATGCTTCTTATAACTATTATTATCGTAAGAACTTACAATAATTTTTAATGCCTGTCTTATATGAATTTTGATAAATGCATGGATCTGTTTCTAGGCTCTGAGTCCTATGCCCTTGGTGTATTTCCCTATTCTTAACTTACTACAGCTTCATTATAGGTGTGTATTCCCAGAGCAGCCTTTCCTTGACCCTGTCCTATCACTATTAACCTTGCTAGTGTCTGCCTTCACTCTACCATAGGCTCCTAAAGTTTTCAACATTTTATCCCAATAAACAAGCACAGTGTCTACCATTTGAAAGGTAGTTACGAAATATTATTGAAGGAAAGAGTAAAATAAATCAGGAACTTAAATCTTAGTTATCAAGTGCTAAATATAGCTAATGTATTGAGGGAAAATCATTTTTAGGGAAAAATATATAGCATTAGCTCTTACAACTTGTATTTATTAGGTAAAGGAATTTCCTCCAGTAGTTTGTATATTATTTAAATATTAATTATTTAGAGGCTGTGTATGTTAAGAACTAGCATTTTTCATAATAGCTGACACATGGTAAGATTTTGATAAATACAGTGAATGAATTCTTTTAGTTAAGAGAATGTTCTTAGGAATATTTTTAACAGTAAATATATATTTTATAGAAGATGCTTTTTATAATTTTGAGAAAAAATTATTAGTTTTTCAAAAGAATATATTTATAATGTCTGATATTATGAAAAAAAGATATTAAGCTCCCCATGGGCAGTTTATCATCACCTGAAGCTCCTAGGTCTGAGTGACAGTTCAGTTTTGAAGAACATCTGGATTGTTTCCAGTTTTTGATGATCGCAAATAAAGGTGTTACAGGTTTTTGTGTGAACTTAAGTCTTCATTTCTCTGGGATAAGTGCCCATGAGTGCAATTGTTGGATCTTATATTTTTTAATATGTTGCCAAATTCTATATGCTAATATTTTCAAGGATTTTTGTTTGTATATTTATGAGAGATATTAATCTGTCTTTATCTGGTTTTGGTATCAGGGTAATACTAGTTTCATAAAATGAACTGGCAAGTGTTTCTTCCTTTTGTATTTTCTAGAAGATATTATGTGGACTTGATAATAATTCTTCTTTAAATATTTGATAGAATCCTCTAATGAAATCATCTGGGCCTAGCGACTTCTTTTTGGAGAGTTTGTAATTATGAGTTTAATTTCCTTAATAGTTATAGAGTTGTTCATATTATTAATATTGGGTGAATTTTGGTAGTTTGTGGTTCTTGAGGAATTTGTTCATTTTTTCTAAGTCGTGAAATTTATGTGCATATAGTTGTTTATAACATTACTGTTTTTTTTTTTTTGGTTTTTGTTTTGTTTTTTGAGACAGAGTCTTGCTCTGTCACCCAGGCTAGAGCACAGTGGCATCATTATAGCTCACTGCAACCTCCAACTTCTTGGCTCAAGGAATTCTCTCACCTCAGCCTCCAGAGTAGCTAGGACTACAGGTGCACACCACCACCCCTGGCTTATTTTTTAAAATATTTTTTTGTAGAAATAGGGTCTTGCTATATTTCCCAGGCTGGTTTCGAACTCCTGGCCTTAAGTTATCCTCCTGCGTCAGTCTCCCAAAGTGCCAGGATTGCAGGCATGAGCCATCGTGCCCAGCCACCTTATCCTTTTGATGTCTGTAGGGTCTGTAATGATATTCCCTATTTCATTCCTGATTGTGATAATTTGCATCTTTTCTCTGTTTTCTTTGTCAATCTAGTGAGAGTTTGTCAATTTTATTGATCTTTTAAAACAACCAGCTATTTGTTTCATTGATTTTTCTCTATTGTTTTCCTGTTTTTAATTTATTGAATTCTGTTATTTATGACTTCCTTTCTTCTGCTCAATGTGGGTTTATTTTGCCTTTTTCCCCCATACATTCTTAAGGTGGGGACTCAGATTATTGCTTTGAGGCTTTTTCTTTTTTCTCATGTATGCATTTTTAGTGCTATAAATTTTCCTGTCAGCGCTGTTCTCGCTTTGTCCCATAAATTTTTTTTCATCTTTTAATTTTTTTTAGCAAACGTTACCTGATAATTTATCCCACAAATTTTGATATATTTTGTCCAAAAAATTACACCAGACTTAAACATGCAAGAAAGAGATGATTTAATACTATTGCAATAGTGGGTGGGGCGTGGTGGCTCACGCCTGTAATCCCAGCACTTTGGGAGGCTGAGGCAGGAGAATCGCTTGAGGCCAGGAGTTGGAGGTTACAGTGAGCTATGATAGCACCACTGCATTCCAGCCTCAGAGACAGAGCAAGACCCTATCTCTAAAAAAATTAAAATTAAATATACTTTTTAAAAAGACTGTTGCAATAGGGGAGAGAAATCGAACTCAACTCCAAATATTGCAAGGGCATCTGGGGATAAATCCAGCCAGCAGGCAGGGTGAGGGGGTCAGTGGATGGAAAATTGCTAAGAAGATCTTGGCAATGTATCAAGAATGGGAGGATTCTTGCTAAACTGCTTGCAAAATGTGCTAAACTCAGCCACAGTTTTTCTGTGGCACTTGGCTGGAGTAGTGTGCTCATTGTATAGAAGTTTTCTGTCTTGCTAGGCTGTTCCTCTTCTGGTCCTGTGGCCAGTGAGAGCAGGCTTTTTTTTTTTTTTTTTTTTTAGGTAGGTCAGTGTCTGTTGGCATTTCCAGGTTACTGGCTTCTCCAGCACCCAGTCTGTGACATATTAGACAAAAAGAAACCTGGGAACTCACCTCTGTGTAATTCTTTGGGTCTCGTGGTCCCTTGCCAGTCTGCCTTATTAGCTCCCCTTTCAGAGTCTTCTTACATTTGCTTTCTATGTAATGCCCAAGGTTTTAGTTGTACCGGTGGGAGGAATAAGGAAAGTGTGTTTATGCCACCTTCCTGGAAGCTGACGTCTCCTTATCAGCAGCTATAATTGAACAAAGTACTTGATAGCACAGGTATAGTTTTAAAAGATCATCCAACGTATATTTCATTCCCAGCATCTCTTGCCACTTAGAGACTGCTGAGGCCTCTATTACTTTGGAGGAAGATACAGCTACAGCTGAGAATGAAGAAGTTAGTGCTCAGCTCTGGCTTTCAACTAAAACTTGTGATAGAATATAGCAAAAACAAGAAAAGTGTCAGGTACTAGAGATCAAAAAGTATTTTGTTAATTTTTGAATTTCAGAAGCTTCTCTTAATTATTATACGAAGACTCAAAGCCTTATATTTTCAGAGTTTAACATTATAAAGGAAGCCATTGAGTAGAGAGGATACAAGATGCTATGGGCAGTTCCACTTCACAAGAAGGAGATGGCAACTCCTCTGGGCTGGGAAGAGTTGCTGAGCGGGAGAGCAGGAGAACAGAACTCAGAGTGAAGCACTGAGTGTCTCCAAAAGACACTGACTCTGGCCCTTCTGTGTCAGAAACCAAGGTGGGAACAGAAAGCCAGAGAGGGGAATGCAGCCCCCAACAGGCTGTACGATACATAGGCACTGAGGCTTTCAGGGGTGCCAGGCCAACACTTGGTGGTGTTTGGGCAGAGAGGGCCTGAAGCTGCTCTCTCCCACGAAGTTTCCATGGGCCCCACAGGCATGACTTGGGGCTGGGAGCTCCTGTGGCCCCTGGATCCTGTGCTGCCTGGACCATGAGGAGAGTTGTGAGATGGACAGTCAAAGGCCTGGTCCACAGGGAGGATACAGCTGAGATTCAGGAGACATCAGTGTCACCAGAGCCACTTCCAGGGCCAAGTCAGCAGAAGAGGGACATCAGACGCTGGCTGTGCTGTGAGTACAGATGGCAGTCCTTCGTGGACACTTCACCAGCAGAAGCAGACAGGGCAGGGCACAAGGGCAGGGCAGCCACAACTGGTGACACAGGCCTCTCCCTGCTGGTGCCATGGTGGTATATAGGCTCCCCCCATCACCCACCACCCCAGACACCACCTTGGGAAGGAGGAGAGTGAGTGGAGGGAGAATAACTGAGGGGAGAGCGGTAGAAGTCTGGGTCAGCCATGCTTGACTGGGTGCTGTTCCCCACATGTGTAAATTAGGGTTTAAAACATCACCAATCCCTGCGTTCACTCAAGGACTTTCGGGTACAGATAATAGAAAACAAAATTCAAACTGATCTAAAGAATTAAGGATATGTCTCAGCTTCCCTTAGAAGTTGACAACACAAAATAAGTGACTGAAGCAAAGATCTCAATCAATGGAGGTTTACTAAGCTGAAGTTTGAGGATGCACCCAGAAAAACACAAACCACGGATGCATCTTTGACTGCTTTTTCTAGGGGGGAATTTGGGAACTTCAGTATTTAAGGAGAAAGGGCATGCAGAAAGAAAAAGGAGGAGGAGGTGGGCAGTGAAGCAAATGCTTACATTCTTGTGAGGCCCAGGGAATCCAGATTTTACATAAGGTAACTGAAGAGGAAAAGGGACTAAAGGAAGAATCTGTAATGTAGATGTCCCTGGGTGGGTGGAGGAATGATTGATCTCATCTTGTCTCTGTTCTGCACCTGGGAAGATAAACTTATAATCAACATCATTAGTTTTAGGAGTTAGACTTAACCTGGAGACCTAAAGTTACAATTTGCATGTCCTTGTTTATGGGGGGCCAGCAAGGAATTTCCTTATGAATGGTCTGTAGGGGCAGTCCTCTTAGATGCCTTTTGTCTTTCTGTGGAGATCTGGCTAATACATAATATTAGTAACAACTGTTCCCTTGGAAGGGGGTATTGCAAGACTCAGCCTCCAGGCTTGATCTTTGTTTTTGCATAAGGAGTTGAGGGGGTGGTCTTGAGATTTTTATTTTCCTTTACAAAGTCTAAGGAAGGGCTGACTTCAGGAAAGGTTTGAACTGGCAGCTGAAGTTATATGGACAGACCCAGTTTCTTTCTCCCCTTTTCTCAGCCTCTCTTTCACATAGATCTCCCCTCATTGTCCTGAGATGTTATTGAACCAAACAGGGGTCTGCTCACCCAGTGCAGTAAAGCCAGACACTGGAGCTAAGAGTTGCAGCAATAGCAGGAGGCTTTATTTGCAGGGTGCCATGCAAAGAGAATGAGCAGCTAACACTTAAAACTGTAACTCCCCAATGGCTTACAAGCCAGGGTTTTTAAAAGCAGAGGTACATTTCAGGCAGGCCTGGCCCAAAAAGGTGAGATATCCTGAAGTGCGGTGGGTGGGGGGCATAGGTAGATTCAGAGATTCTTGGATTAGCAGAAAAGAATATTAAGATGGGTGTGACAGGCCCTTCGGGGGAAATTTAGAACAAAGAATGGCAGTCAGAGTTAATTCAATTGCTCTGTTCCCCTTATCTGAATTTTCCATCTGGTGGGGGTTCCTGAAAAACAACTCAAGAACATGTTAAGATGCCACCTTTTAGTTTCCATAGGTAACCAAAACACCTCCTGACACTGGATTGCTTGGAGGGCCATTGTTCTCATCAGATTGCCTGTTCACTTTTCAAGGTTAGCCAGGTGCCTAGACCTTCCCCCTGAAAAAAACCTCAGGATTTTCCTTTATTTCCACACTTGGGGGGTGCTGTAAGGCCCCCCAGAGGGGTCCCTGCTTGGTCTCAGAGGCAGATAGTACATAGTCCCAGCAGACCTCAGAGATGCTTGCTTAGTTTATCTCCAGTGGGAATGAAAAGTGTCCCTCCATGCAGCTTCCATGAAAGTATGAGGAAGCACCTCTCACAGATGCCCTTAGCAGGCATCTCCCTGCATCTCTGTGGCATGGAGATGAGGTCTGCTGGCTGGCTTAAAGGTGGGGTGGGGGGGAACCTTAACGAAGATCTGGGTGCCATTTTCTAAAGAAAAAGGAAAAGAGAGTGCTGCATGGCCCCAAACAGGCAGTATCCCTCCACAAATAGCAAGATTATTTTTTTCCTGCGATCGGCAGAAATAAAAGTTACAAATTTTAAGCCTACTCCATGGGATAAGTTTAATTTAATATCCTTTTTTTGTTTTGTTTTTATTTCAGCATATTATAGGGGTACAGATGTTTAGGTTACGTATGTTGCCCTTGACCCCCCTCCCCCCTAAGTCTGAGTTTCAAATATGTCCATCCTTCGGGCGGTGCGCATTGCACTCTTTGTGTATGCATATACCCATCCCCTCCTCCCTCCTCCCCCTCCCCCCTCTCCGCTGCCCAACATCCAATAGATGTTAGTCTTATATGTGTACTTATGTGTTGATCAGTTAATACTAATTCGATGGTGAGTACATGTGGTGTTTGTCTTTCCATTCTTGGGATACCTCACTTAGTAGAATGCATTCCAGCTCTATCCAGGAGTATACAAGAGGTGCTATATCACCATTGTTTCTTAGAGCTGAATAGTACTCCATGGTATACATATACCACATTTTATTAATCCACTCATGTATTGATGGGCACATGGGTTGTTTCCACATCTTTGCAATTGTGAATTGTGCTGCTATAAACATTCGGGTGCAGGTGTCTTTTTCATAGAGTGACTTTTGTCTTTTGGGTAGATGCCCAGTAACGGGATTGCTGGATCAAATGGTAGCTCTACTTGTATCTCTTTAAGGTATCTCCATATTGCTTTCCACAGAGGTTGCACTAGTTTGCAGTCCCACCAGCAGTGTATGAGTGTTCCTATCTCTCCGCATCCACGCCAACATTTATTGTTTTGGGACTTTTTGATAAAGCCCAGTCTCACTGGAGATAAGTGATATCTCATTGTGGTTTTGATTTGCATTTCCCTGATGATTAGAGATGTTGAGCATTTTTTCATATGTTTTTTGGCCATTATTCTGTCTTCTTTTGATATCCTTTTGAATGTGCCAAAAAAAGGTAAAAGAGCTATTTATTACCTTTTTAAAAAATTTTAATAGGAAGTGATATATTCTGTCTTCCAAAGCATGAGCCATTCATAAGTTATTATTTGATGAAGATTCTTATAAAATTTTTCTTCAGGGTACAGACTGCACCACATATGAAGAGGCCTTGCTTTCCTGATATAATATTTAAGCTCTATTTTTATTAGGACCTATGTAAATGTTATAATAGCTATTTTTAAATAATTCTAATCAAGGTATTTACACTTGTGTGTTGTTTTTCTGCTTTGCTAATGAATGTCCCTCCTATGTAATATAAACATCTGTCAAAAACTGTATTAGCAAGATGTTCATAAATCATATAATGGTTTCAATAGTGGTGCTAAATCTGCATGGCTCGTTATACCCCCTCCCTTTTAGAGTTTAGTCCAGCATATTAAAATAGAGATCAAAAGACTGACAAAACAGACTTTTGTGGCAATAAGATACCAAAATACAAACAGGACCTAAGGCCATGCCAAGCAAAGGTTAATTCACTCCTGCAGGCCTTCAGTTTGCTTACAGATCACTTTGAGTCAGTATATTGTGGCTTGCTCCCTGATTGATGGACTTCCTTATCTTAACTTAAAACATCCTTTGTACTGATTCCAAGCATTTAGACAAAGCTTTATTTCTTTAACCAATTACAAATTAAAGAATTTCTGAATCTACCTGTAACCTGTAAGCCCCTGTTTTGAGATGTCACACTTTTTTATGCCAAACTAATGTATTCCTTCCATGTATTGATTTATGATTTTATCTGCAATTCCTGTCTCCCTAAAATGTATAAAACCAAACTGTAACTCAACCACCTCAGGACCACTTACTAAAGCTTTCTTGGATTTGTGAATCCCTGGGCCATGCTCACTGATACTCGTCTTGTTAATGGAAAAAACCAAACTCAGTAAAATAATGTAAAGTTTATTCTGAGCCAAACGTGAGTGACCATGGCCCTGGGAACTTACCTCAAGAGGTCCTCAGAAAATGGCTCCTTTTCTATGTAAGTCACAGCGCCCCAGGGCAGCAACCGCAGGTTCCAGCCTTCCCTGCTCACCAGAGGCTCAGGCTTCCCTCTGGTAGCCTGGTGGTTTCCTCTGCTCTGTACCATCTCTACTCTGCCCCTGTGGTGACCCAACTTGGCTTGGCACTCCTCCCAGCTCAGAGTGGTCTCCCCTCCTTCAGTGACCATTGGGGTTCGGCCATTCCCAGAGGAGTGCACTCTTCTCCCTCTACTGAGGACATTGCAGTTGGAGGTGTTCCTCCTTTCTCCTTGGAGCACTCTGCACAAGTGCCTCCTTTATTGGCAGCTGTCACACCCATGTAAATGCTCACAAGCCTCAAATCTCTTTCTTCATTCAATTTTCCCTCAAGAACCTCAAACCAAATACAGAAAAAAGACACCATGATTTTGTCAAGTTTTAGTCTGAAAATGTCAGTTCTTGACGCGCATATGGCCAAAGAATGACCAGACATGCCAAAGTAAGGCAAGCACAAAAATGAGGTTTATTAAGGAGAAAAAGATAGGATTATAGGGCAAGAGCAAGATATAGGTTTATAGAGCATGGTACATACACCACAGATGATGACCGGGCCCATTATCACAACAAAGGGAGAGCAGAAGGAAGGGTGCAAAAATGGCCTAGTTATGGTCTGCGTCCTGTTTTTTAGTGCCCAGACTTCCCTCGTGGTTCAGAGATCACCATGGAACCACTTTGATGGGACAGTTGGGAGTCACATGACCTGAGTCTTAACTACACATGTAGGTTGTTCTAGGTCAATTTCCAGACTCTATGGTACCTATGTTGCTTGACCCATGGGCTAGAGAGTCCTCTGCATTCTTTTGCAACTGGCATGCTAAGTTATGATTGGCAGACTCGTAGGGTATTCCCTCCTCCCCCAGGTATGGCAGTTGCTGGGGAGATTAGGGTGGGGCAGGAACAAGATGGGGGCAACAGCACCCACTTTCATCCCTAGGAGACCCAGAATCCCTCACCATCTACCTAACAATTTCACCATTTTTAAGCCAAACGTGCATCTTCAAGCTCCCCATGTGGGTTCCTTGATTTACCTCGTCAGAAAGGCCAGAACCCTGTGGACCCCTCTGGTCACTAGACCCTTGGGCCTCCTTCAATGGCTCATCCCCACCCTGGTGACCCACCCATCTTGGTGCAGGCCTTCCCAACTCTACTCCTAGTCCTCCATCTCTCCAGCCAGGAGAATCTCTCAGAAATGTAATCCCAGCTCAACTGGGGCAGTGATTCATACCTGTAATCCCAGCACTTTGAGAAGCCAAGGTGGAGGATCGCTTGAGCCCAGGAGTTTGAGACCAGCCTAGGCAACATAGTGAGACCCCATCTCTACAAAAAATTGAAAAGTTAGCCAGGCATGTTGGTACATGCCTGTAGTCTCAGCTACTCAGGAGGCTGAGGCAGGAGGATCACTTAAGCCCAGGAGTTTGAGACCAGCCTAGGCAACATAGTGAGACCCCATCTCTACAAAAAATTGAAAAGTTAGCCAGGCATGTTGGTACATGCCTGTAGTCTCAGCTACTCAGGAGGCTGAGGCAGGAGGATCACTTAAGCCCAGGAGTTTGAGGTTGCAGTGAGTTACGATGCCACTGCACTCTAGCCCAGGCAACAGAGCAAGACTCTATCTCAAAAAAAAAAAAAAAAAAAAAGAATTATTGTATATAATTATGATAACTGTCACCCAGGCTAGAGTCAAAAAGGATTGTTCTCAAATCTGGTGACCATACTTAGTGACGTATCCACCGAAATTGTGTTTCAATATTAGACAATTGTATTAAATATTGATATGCTTATGTGTGATACATTGGCATTACTTATTTTGTTAATGTTTAATAAAATGTGATACATTTTAAATACTCTTAAATGGTACAGATTAATTTAAGAGTAGATATTCCAGCTAAAACTATTCTCTTATTATTAACAGAATATCCAAGGTATTTCCAAGCACCCAATTCAAATTAAGAAACCTCGAAATTTTAAAGGTAACTCATTTTTTTCTATCTTGCTAAAATCTTGGATAACATTTTTTGAAAACCTAGAAGTGTTTGTCATCACTTTTCTGTATAACTAACTGCTTTACTTTCCTTAAGTTCCCTGTACTTGCATGACCAGGATTTAAATATATATTGAAAATAAAAAACAGCTAAAGTGATATGGTGCCTCCCTTTTAGCAGTTTATAAGTGAAAATAGATGATAATTATATGAGGGAAGTAGCTTCCCTCCTACCATCTCTCCTCTGCCAACTTCCCGATAAAGAACAAACAAACATACAATAGCACTGGCTTTTATTAAAGTCTGAAAATTATGGAAATGTTTATAGAAGCACAGTAACACTCTTTACCTTTTTTTTTTTTTTTAAGAGACAGGGTCTCGCTCTGTCACCAAGGCTGGAATGCAACAGTAGTGCACTGACAGCTCACTGTAGCCTGGAACTCATGGGCTCAAGAGCTCCTCCAAGGCTCAGCTGATGGACACTTTTCTAAAAAAGACAAAGTTCAGATCTGAGCAAATGAGCATTCTGAGGCCCATTCCCAACCCACACCTGCACCCTTGGTGGGGACGCTCCTGCCCCTTGCTCTGGGCACTACTGCACCAGGAGGTCCTGGGAAAACAGTGGAGCATGGTGAGAAGTCCTTTTTAAAATATATAGTCATGCTAAACAGGCTTGGTCCCCATGCCCTTGAAGAATCTTCTGTGGGGATTCATAGTGTGCTTCCCCCATAGATCTTCTAATAAGGCTCAGAGGCTACAGACTGTTTTTACTGGAATGCATTCAATTGTCAATATTTGACTTGTCCTTTCTTCATTAAAAATTCTAGACAGAACAGAAAATTTTAATACCAGAAAATCTAGTTAACTTTTAGTAGTAATATGTTATTTTAAAATTACATTAATAAAAATATTCAGAAAAACTAAAAATCTAGACTTGACCTCAGAATGATATTAAAATAATTTTGTATTGAGGAATAGCTATTGAGTCAGCTCATGACCAAATGACCAAATTCACCAAGTGCTTTTGAAATAACAATTCAGGTAAAGAAGATGAGATTCTCACAATCTCCCCAAGGGCCATGTTTGTTTCGTCCAAAGGCCACACCTTCCTAGCAGCAGGTACGTGCGTGCAGTGCTGGAGGGACATAATGGTCAAGGTAGCTCTCTTTATGCATTTTCAAATATTTAGAAATTAAGTAATTCAAAGGTACCTATAGAACTCATTCTTTCAAATAATTCCTAAGGCAAAGATTTATATGAAACAAAGATTTCTTGTGCACAGTAAATAATAACAGGTCTTTTACTTCCAGGGCCCCTTCACTTCACCACATCAAAATCCCACATAGCCCTGCATGGTCCTGATCAATCTGCCCCTCTCCTCCTTGTCCTTGCCCCCACTGCTCTCTGCCTAGCACACTCTCTGTGGCCTCACCGTCTGCTCTGGTCCTCCTCCCAGTGACAGCCCATCCACCTCAGGCCCCTACCCAGGCCATGCCTCTTCCCCAGATGCCATCTTGGCACCTTCTTCACTGCCTCCATACCTTTGCTAAATGTTACTATCTTGGCAAGGCCTGTAATAGGGTGCCTGATTACCCTATTTATAACAGCAACTTCCCTACACACACACACACACACACACACGCACACACACACACACACACGCACACACACACGCACACTCCTGAACCTCCTCACTGTCATTGAACTTTTCCATTTCATTTCTCCCCTTCTAACATACCAAATAATTTATTCAAGGTATCTTCTCCTCCTAGAATGTAAGCTCCATGGGGAAGGCAATTTTGTCTATTTTGTTCACTAACATATCCCAAGCACAGAGCCTGGCACATAGTAGGCCCTTTCTAAAATTTTGATGTACACAATGAACGAATGAACCAATGAACAAATGAATGAATATAGCCCACCCTGGAGGCCTTGCTGGCCTTCAGGAGGTAGAGAAGATGTGCAGACCCAGGGAATGGCCCGTGACACTGAGACCAGAGGACCCTGGCCAGTGGGAGGTGGGGATGTTGACCTTGACCAGCAGAGGGGCGGAAAGTCTGAGGTGGGGCGGGAGGAGCAACAATGAGCGCCACTCTTGGTAAATTCTGATTTAATGCAGAACTTTCTCTAACAGACTTTTCACAGATTGAATTACGCGTTCTTGCACATTTATCTGGGGATCCAGAACTTTTGAAGTTATTCCAGGAATCTGAAAGAGATGATGTGTTTTCTACTCTGACTTCACAGTGGTAAGATATATGCACTCAGGTTATCAGATCTGCAGGAATGCCGACATGATTTTAAAAGCCTGAGGTCATTCCAAGGCTATTTTCAAAAAGCAGAAATTACATTTTTTCTTCAGTAGTTAATCATGTCGAAAAGAAGAATAGACAACTAGGATGCCAGAGTCTCCTAATAATGGAGGAACTGATGGTTCTTCCCTGCTTAAAAAGAAGTCAATCCCTGGAGAATGTATTAGTAATAGAAATGGTGTTAAAAACAAGCCCCCTCCAGGTGAGCTCCTGGAGGCGGAGAGCACAGCAGGATGCTCCGCTGGGTGGGTGGCTGCCCAGCAATCTGGGCTGCGGGGCAGTCCCTGCCCATGGCTCATACTTGGCAGACAGGCAGGTGGCCTTGGGTGGTGTTGGGCGATCGGCAGTGTTGTCAGAGGTCCTTCTTTCTTTCTGAGTCTTTACTCTTAGGACATTGGCTCTCCTTCCTCCTGGCGTTGGAGAGGAGCCTTCTATGGAAGCCTTCATCCATATTCCTTTTATTTTTCATTTTTACTCTAGCATTGTTAATGTATCTTTGTTGACTTCCTCCTTCCCCTCTACTGGGAAAGAAAAAAACTACTTAGGGTTGCCCTAAAGGTAACCCGAGAAGGAAATCCTATCTTCAGCCTGGGTGAAGACCCCATTTGTTGTTTAGGTGCAATACAAACTTCTACACTTATCCCCTCTACTTTCTCACTGCCAGCTCATTCTTGCTTTTTAAAACAAACTTTCATTTTATGTACTTAGGCTTTTATTTCCATTTGAAGCCAGGAACTCCTTACATCTAAGACAATGATTGCCTTTCTTCAGTGTTGGTTGGCCTTGAGGTCCAAGGCCAGCACCCGCAGGTGAGAACCCTGCCACCAGCAGGGGAGACTCAAAGGCTCCCCAGGGTCTTTGCTGATGTGCAGCACCACCGACCCCCGCCTCAGGCACCACCCAGGATTTTCTTTTTGTCTCTGTGCCCAATGTTTCTGCGGAGATGCCCTTCTAGGTTTCACCATTTTTTTTTTAAACCAAGATACAATTCAAAAACCATAAAATTCACCCTTTTAAAGTTAAAATTTCATGCTTTTTAGACATTCACAAGGTTGTGTAACCATCACCACTATCTAATTCCAAAATATTTCCATCACTCCAAAAAGAAACCCCACATCCATTAACCATTACTCCCCACTCTCCCCTCCTCCCAGCCCCTAGAAACCACTAATCTACTTTCTGTCTCTAGATTGCCTATTCTGGACATTTCACATTAATGGAATCATGCAACATGGGGCCATTTATGTCTGGCTTCTTTTACTGAGAAGACGTCTTCAAGGTTTATCCATGTCATAGGATGTAACAGTACTTGATTCCTTTTTATGACTGAAAAAGATTTTATCATGTGGAATAATATATTCTATATATTTCAATAAAAGTAAGCAAATATATTCCATGTATTTATCCATTCATCAAATGTCCTTTGATGGACATTAGGGTTGTTTCCACTTTTTGGCTATTATGAATATGAACATTTGTATACAAGTTTTCGTGTGGACTTATGTTTTAATTTCTCTTGATTATATATTAATACTTAGGAGTAGAATTGCTGGGTCATAAAGTAATGCTATGTTTAGCTTTTTATATTGTGGTAAAATAACTCCATCACATAAAATTTACCATCTCAACTATTTAAAATGTACAATTTAGTGACAGCTATGTTTAACTTTTTGAGGAACTGCTAAACGATTTTGCAAAATAGCTGCACCATTTTACACTCCCATAAGTAGTGTATGGGGTTTCAGTTTCTCCACATTCTCACCAATACTTTTTATTATCTGTCTTTTTGATTCTAGCCATCGTAGTGAGTATGAAGTGGTGTCTCATTGTAATTTTGACTTGCATTTCCCTAATGAATATGATGTTGAGCACCTTTTCATGTGTACAACATTTATTCTTTATCTTTGTCTCTTCCCCTTCTCTACATCTTGAACACAAGTGCACCCTGGGGTGTTTTGTTTGCCATCCTTTCTCTATGTACTTCCTCCCAGAAGGTGTCCTTCTTTCTCACTTTCACTTTCCCTCCAGTTAGGATATAAGTAATATAGATTTGTTCAAGTATGTAATAAATTTAATAACACCCCTTCCCTCTCTGCAGAGGTCTGGAAAGTCATAGAAAATGGTTTTTGTTTAAGCAGGAAGAGTGTTTTGCTTTTTTGGTTAACTCTTGAGCTTTCCATCTTAGTGCTTAGATGGAATAAATGTCCTGGATTTTCTCTTTTATAGTGTATGAGAGAGTCTCTCTGTGATTCAAGGTCAGTGTTTGTGCATAGATAACAAGCATATTATTTTTGTTCAGTGGGTCCAAAACTACTCTGGTTGTTGCTAACCAACTATGTTAGCAAAGTTACAGCAAAACATTTTTGTCAAAGTACTCAGCAAAGGATACAGCTAAAACAGTACTGAGAAGTAAATGTATAGCACCAAATGCTTACATTAGAAATCAAAAAAGACCGGGTGTGGTGGCTCACGCCTGTAATCCTAGCACTCTGGGAGGCTGAGGCGGGTGGATCGTTTGAGCTCAGGAGTTCAAGACCAGCCTGAGCAAGAGCGAGACCCCGTCTCTACTAAAAAAATAGAAATTAGCTGAACAACTAAAAAAATATATATATAAAAAATTAGCTGGACATGGTGGCTCATGCCTGTAGTCCCAGCTACTCAGGAGGCTGAGGCAGGAGGATCACTTGAGCCCAGGAGTTTGAGGTTGCTGTGAACTAGGCTGATGCATGGCACTCTAGCCCAGTCAACAGAGTGAGACTCTGTCTCAAAAAAAAAAAAAGAAATCAAAAAAGATCTTAAATCAGTAATCTAAGTTTCTATCCTAAGATACCTGAAAAGGAAAAGCAAGATAAACCCAAACTAAGCAGAAAGAATGAAATAATAAAGATAAGAGCGGAAATCAGTGAAAGTGAAAATAGGAAAACAATAGAGAAGATTAATGAAAGAAGCTGGTTCTTTGAAAAATAAATAAAATGGATAAACACAAAAAATGAAAATAGAAATGACATAAATCACCAATATTAGGAATGCAGTAGGGAATATCACTAAAGATCCCGCAGACATCAAAAGGATAATAAGGGAATACTATGAACAACTTTTTATTTCAAAAATTCAATAATGTAGAGGAAATAGACCTATTTCTTGAAAACTACAAACTATCAAAACCTAATTAAGATGAAATAGATAACATGAATATTTCTATAACTATTAAAAAATTTGAGTTTGTAACTTAAAAGTTCCTGAAAAAGAAATTCTCAGTCCCAGATGGCTTCACTGGAGGATTTTACCAAACATCTAAAGAATAATTAACACCAATTTTATACAACCTCTTCCAAAAATAGATTACATTCCAATTCATTCTATGAAGTTAGTATTAACCCTGATACCAAAATCAGACAGAGAGTAAAAAAATAAAATAAAACTAACAAACAAGAAAAAAACCTGGAGACCAATATCACTTATGAATTTAGATGCAGAAATCCTCAACAAAATATTAGCAAACCAAATCCAACAATGTATAAAAATAATTATATGGTATGTCCAAGTGGGATTTATTCTTTGAATGCAAGGCTGGTTCGACATTCAAAAATCTATCAGTGTAATCTACCATGTCATCAAGCTGAAGAATAAAACTAGTATATTAATTGATGTGGACAAAAGCATTTGACAAAATCTAACACCCATTCATGATAAAAAAATTCTCATCAAATTAGAAATAGTGGGAAATGACCTCAATTTGAACATCTGTTAAAAAAAAAAAACTAAAGCCAATAGCATATTTTAATGGTGAAAGGCTAAATGTTTTCCCCCTAAGATCAAGAACAACTTATTAATATTGCATACTGGAGTTCTAGCCACTGCATAAGATAAGAAAAAGAAATGAATGGCATGTATATTTAAAAGGAAGAAATAAAACTGTCTCTATTTGCAGATGACAAGATTGTCTATGTAGAAAATTCCAAAGAATATACAAAGAAAAAAATTTCTTAACTCTTAGGACTAATGAGTGTGCTCAGCAAAGTCTTAAGACCCAAAATCAATACACAAAAATCAATTGCATTTCTATAAACTGACAATGAATATGCAGAAATTGAAATTAAAACATAATACCATTAATATTCAAAGATAATGAAATACTTAAATATTTAGTTTTCCAAATATGTACAACATCTGTATACCTAAAAGTACAAAATGCTGATTAAGGGAATCAAAGATCTAATAAACTAAGAGACATGTTCATGATATGGAAGACTCAACATCCAAAAAATGTCAACTCTCCTAAATTGACCCATAGGTTTCTGATGTAATCCCTATTAAGACCCAAGCAAGGTTTTTATAGACACAGACAAACTTATTCTAAAATGCATATGAAAAGCCACAGGCCCTAGAATAGCTAAAACAATCTTGACAAAGAACAATAAAGTGGGAGGAATCACTCCACCTGATATGAAGACTTAATATGTAGTAATCAAGAGGGTGTGATGTTGGCAGAGAGACAGATACTAGATCAGCGGAACAGAAAAGCCAGAAATAGACCCTCACAAATATGCTTGACTGATTTTTGACAAAGGTGTAATGTATAAGGTGAAGAATAATTCTCTTCAGATTCATGTCAAGCCAATCACTATGAAGCCAACTGGAGAAATTCACATCTATACTGGATACTGTCTATGTCTTTTCTGCATTTTATTAGCTTGCATTAGTTCTTGGGAGAACTTCAAAACTACAAAGCTTTTAATATTTTCATGATGGTTGTTTCTAATTCCCCATCAGCAGTAATAATCCAGTGTTTGTGGCTTATACTGTAATTAGTTGCTGTGGAAATGATTTTTAGATTCCAAACAAAGGACTAGAATAGCACATGGTAAAAAAAAAAACAAACAAAAAACCAGCAAGATCAAATACACTCTTAAAAATGTTTATTTTGTGTCAATGCTTTATTGTTTGAAACACAAAAAGCAAAAAGGCAATTTGATATTATATTCTGAAATATTTATTAATAGTAACATTTTCAAAGAATAACAATTTCCTTGAAAACCTTTAAAATTGTATAAATGGAGTTTAGAAGAAATCAAAGAAATCATCTATTAAGCCACAATTTGAAAGATGAACACCTGTGACCCACAGAGCTGGGACCTGTCCAGGGAGTGCACATCAGGCAAGACCAGACCTCAGAGCTGCTCACTCAGCTCTGGTAACTCCCCATGTACATGAAAGACATAGTTGTTCACACTGTAAAGTCCAAGACAGACCTCTTTCTCCACAGTAATCATATCTTCACCTCATTAGATGGTTTTCTAAAAGTTTTATAAAAAACATTTCTTATGAGCTGTGCATTCAACTCAACATTTTTAGACTAAAACTTAAAAGAATTTTTCACTGTGAAATATGTTAGTTCTTCTGCTTAAGACTTTCTTGGGTGCTTCTCTGAGATATTCCCTGGTAAAAAAATAAAACTGTCTCTATTTGCAGATGGCATGATTATCTATGTAGAAAATCCCAAGGAATATACAAAAAAGTATAGACAAGCGTGGACGACAGTATTATATCTGGTACACATCCAGGGAAGATGGTGCTTCCCTACCTAGCAGGCACCAGGTGTGGCTATGTGATTTGCTCATGAAATGCGAGTAAATGATTTGTCCCTACTGAGACTTTAAGAAATTGCAAATGAGTCCTCATGAGCTCTTGTCCCTCTATTACAATGGCTGGCAAATTTTTTGATAGAAGCTGCTCCATCATCCTGCATTATGAATGGTTGGACCAGCCTGTAACAGAATGTAGTAAGGATGAGAAATAAACTATTCTTGCTGTAAGATAGTAGGATTTTGGAATGACTTATTATGGTAGCATAACCTGGCCTATCATGGTATCTACAGGGACTGGTGCTGTAAAAGGCGGCTATAACAAATTCTAAAACATGTGGCTTGGGCTTTGGGGCCAGGGAAGGCAGTGAAGAGATGTTTATTGGAGCCTAAAGGATGGCATTTGGTAAATGATATAATGTTTGATAAAACTGTCACCTGTGATAACTTGTAAAGCAAATACTATCCCCGATGAGCTTGTGGCTTTAGGCAGAGGTGGGCCAACAGGACGCCAGAGTGTGCTTTGATTGCTGTTGTCTACGTGTAACAAGGCACTGTAAGAAAGAGACAAACTCAGAAAAGAATTGGCCTGTATACAAGTAGGAATGAAAAGGAATAATGAGATTCCTGAAAGCTGGAGTCTTGCACATTTGAATGTATCAGTGATTCTCCAACCAGTAAAAGAAAAATCTGAAAAGGCATGTGAGCAACAAAGACCAATTAAAACACATAAATCAAGGTGTGACCTTAATACCTACTATTAACACATCAGAAGGAATTAAGATGGCACCCAAAAATCTTTGTAGTTGGGCAACACGGCTCTGGAAAAAGAGAGGTAAAAAAGAGAGTAAAAGGTTGTGGCTTTCCCAGAAACTCCTGATGAACTCAAGTTGCCTGCAATGATGTCTAGAGAGAGGATACATCTCTAAATGAACTGTGGGTGTGTCTTTTGGTGCCTGGAGCTGGCTCAAGTAAGAAGCCGATTACACTTTTGAGAGTTGTACTTCCCAAAGAACCACCTGGCTGGGTTAAAAGAGGCTGTGATTATTTGAGACTTAAAGCAACCCTTGGGCTCAAACTCAAACATAGGCAAGAAGCAGTCTGGGAAACATACTTACCTACCAAGAAAACCGCATTCTTCAATGCCTTCTTGTAAGTAGCCAAGAAGAATAATGAAAAAAGAAGTCTCAGAAAGTGGAACAAAAGACTATGGAGAACAATGGACTAGAAAGATACTCCCAGGGAACAGATTCCAGGCCTAATCAAGGACCCTTTTCCCAGCCCTAGAAAAGGCCCCCTCAACACCTACCCAGAGAAAATTCAGAGTTTCTGTGGGCCAGTGACTGCCATGTGTCTCCCATTCTTCCCCTTTCCAGATGGAGTGTTTATTGTGGGTTTCCTGTCCCTGTCCTACCATTGCACAGCACATTCATGGAGTGGCAGCTAGTGAACTAAGACTTGCCTTCTTAGAAGCCACAGTAAGACCTGATATAAAGATGATCACAGAGGTGGTAGGATTGCTTGAGGCCAAGACTTTGAGACCAGCCTGGGCAACATAGTGAGACCCTGTTTCTACAAAAAGTTAAAAATTAGCCAGGTGTGATGGCATGTGCCTGTAGTCCCAGTTACTTGGGAGGCTGAGGTGGGAGGATTGCTTGAGCGCAGGAGTTCAAGGCTGCAATGAGCTATGACTGTGCCACTGTACTCCAGCCTGGGTGACAGAGTGAAATCCTGTCTCTAAAAAAAAAGAAGAAGAAATTAAAAAGAAAATTTATCATAAAATCCTGGACTTTGAGCCTGCTACCCTAATTATATGAAACTTTGGATTGTCACCTATGATAAGGAGATGAATGTATTCTGCATATACAAGGGGAAGGAAAGCAAATATTTGTAATCAGAAAGGTTACAAATAGACTGTATGATTATTCAAAAATATTTGTTATCCTTCCCTAAAGGAAGAGTTTACTTCCTTGTCCCACTGACTCAGGCTTGCCCTTGTGACTTGCTTTAGCCAATGCATGTGAATGGAAATGATGTTGGTTACTGCTGGATAGAAAATTTAAGAGCCAACACATAGTTGTCCATTTTTGCTACTTCTTCTGCCATGACAACCATCAGTATTCCAGTTGTAGGATGAGCTACACTCCTAAATCACAGAAAGCAGGTGACGTGGAGCAGAGCCTCAGTTGACCTGTGATATGTTGCATGAATAAGAAATAAGCTCTTCTGATAACTATAATCTACTTAGAACTCAGGAAAATCAACAAGAAAAAATCAAACAACCCTATCAAAATGTGGGCAAAGGACATAAACAGAAACTTTTCAAAAGAGGACAGAATAATGGCCAAAAAACATATGAAAAAATGCTCAACATCTCTAATCATCAGGGAAATGCAAATCAAAACCACAATGAGATA
>NW_012154863.1:362382-380585 GCF_000956105.1 Propithecus coquereli | reverse complement strand
TGATCAACACATAAGTGCACATAAAAGAATAACATCTATTGGATGTCAGGCAGGTGGGAGGGGGGAGGGGGAGGAGGGGACGGGTATATGCAAACACAAAGAGTGCAATGTGCACCATCCGGGGGATGGACATGCTTGAAGCTCAGACTTGGGGGGGAGGGGGGACAAGGGCAACATACGTAACCTAAACATCAGTAACCCCATAATATGCTGAAATAAAAAAGAAATAAGCCTTTGTTTGTATAAGCCTTTGAGCATAAACCTAGCCTGTCCTTATTGTACAGAAAAGTATAGCCATTTGTCTTGTGCCGGGAGTTAAAGACTCTCCCAGCAAAACAGGCCCCAAGGCTGGATCGTCGCAAGGGATATGGAAATAATAGGAAATAAAGAAATAATATAGACGGAGAAATGATTGAGACGGAGACAAAGTGCAGTTTAAATGATGGGGGAGTTAGGGATCCTCCAGCATTCCCGTGAGCTGTGAGATCCTGACTAAAATCCCACATCAGTATTTATTGTTACCGCAAATAGTTGTCTTTTGTTAAAAAATTGTGTGTACAGCTAATTTTTTGAGGTTTCCAGGGGAACCTTACCTAATTCCATCTACAATAATAGACAGTTACAAAATTTTTCTAAGATAAGCATGTTAAGCCCTAAGTTAGAAACAGACCTAGCTGAGCATATAAATTAAAGATAAAATGTATAAAATGAGAACACTGAGTCTGTGTACTACTCTAATCTACTTCTTCTAAACACAGAGACATGTAGTGAAGCAGGAATAGCCTTGAAGTCTAGGATAGTTCCAGCCACACGTTATCTGCTGGGCAGGCATGTTAATCAGCGTCTCCGCCAAGTACCCAAACCGAGCTTCTGCCTTGCAAAAAAGCTCAAGACGATGGCCAGCAGCAGAGAAGAAATGTTGCTTTGCAAACGTCCTCTGACAGTGCCCCCCTTGTTGGAAGCCGCTTCTATTCTGTGAACTAACATGTCCACAGATTCCTTCAAGGCAAAGCCCTGCAAAACTCCTGAAACTTTTCATGTCTCTAAGCCTATTTCCCAACAGTCTTGTCGGTATTGGGTATGTCTCCATTAAAGATGAAATCAAGTCCTACTTTCTATCTGTTTCATTACATAGTTTTACTAGGATTTAGTAACCTCTGAGTCAGCAGATTAGTGTTGCAGAGAATCGTATGTGTTCTCTAGTACTCTAGGCTGACTTTCAGTGGCCACCTGAGATGTCCTCTGCCTGGAAGGCCAAGAACAGCTTTGGGTTGGTCCGAGTGCAGTGGTGTTCACAACTAATTGATCGCAACCAGTTACAGATTCCTTTGTTCCTTCTCCACTCCCACTGCTTCACTTGACCAGCCTTAAAAAAAAAATCTAAATTTAAATTTAAAAAAATTAAAAATTAGAACAGCTTTGGAGGGGAGTTCTGTTGGATCACCACTAACAGGTGCTGAAAAGTCTCTGTGTGACCTTTTGATTTGGGGTCCTGAGTCACACTGACAGGTGGTGGAGGAGCCACGTTTACAGGCCATATCCCCTTGCAAGGCAACATGACTTCCCCTGCACCTTTCTCCTTATACACACCCCCTCCTATACTGGAGTAGATGTTCTGAAACATGGCTATTTTCATTTTTTTAAATTTGTAATTCTTAAGAAAATTAAATAATTTCTAGTTAAGATGTGACTATTGCTCTAGCAGTCAAACTAAGATGAATAAACTATAAAATCAGTTTTTCTGAACTTACCAGAGAGCTGAGGATACAACTAAGCAGAGGATACAACTCCAAAAAGTGATGAGCCCTTCATAGAAAAGAAGAAACAATGGATTTTCTCATCCCTGGGGAAAAGCAGGAGGAGGAAGAATCTTCTATAGATGGGGGAAGAAGAAGCTAGCTAAACTTTTAATTAACATATGGGCTGGCATGACAGATTAGAATTCTAAAAAGCCTCAGCTCCAGAGCATATCATTCATCAATTCTTTCCTACAAATCTTTACAGAGTGTCTAGGGGTAGACATCAAAGCTGGGGCATGGAAAGAGAGCTGAGAGAAATTAACCCAAGGTATTCCAGACCCTGAGCTGCCAAGGGTTGGGGTAGGACAGAAAAACTGAGAGAAACCCCTCTAGACCTCCTGGTAGGGGAGAAATCAAGGTGCAGAAAGTTGGTATGGAACTGGAGGGCAAAGTGAACTTTCCAGCAACCGAAAAAGCTAGGAGCTGGTCTGTAACACAGAGAGAGAGCTCCTGTGTATGGTCTGAAAAACTGGCAGCTGAGCTGTAAAGCTCCAAGAAATCCTGCTATTATGCAGTTCTCCAACTCCAGACCCCATAGAAGGGAAATTTCTAATTGTACTCACAAAACATTTCAAACCAGTAGTGAACTGAATCAAACTAAAGTTGTACATTATTATATATTTTTTTGACATAAAGTGCTCCTTTATTTGTGGCTTAGAAGCATAGTATAGTTTAAATAAGAGGCTTTCAATTTTGTATTCTAGTATTTTATTTTTGTTGTTGCTGTTTTTTGGTTCTTTTTATTTTGGGGGGGTTTTGGATAATTGCATTAGTATATTATTAATGCTAAAAATTAATTTTAAAAAACCTTATAAACAGTGAAAAGATAATTTAGTAAAAGCTATAAACAAATCCTTATAAACAAGAGAGGTGTCCCATCTTTTTAGGCCAAACCCATGTATGTCTTCTACATATTGACCTGTCTCCATGAATATATAATAAAAAACGAAACTGTAACTTGGCTACTATGGGCACATTTTACCAGAACCTCTTGAAACAATCTTAATTAGTTTGATCACAGGGTAAGATTTTTACAAACCACCTATAACCTTTTATAATTGTTTTACCATTTTCTTTTTTTTTTAACTTTCTATATAGTTTTATCTATTATTCTTTTTTTTTTTAATTAAAAAAAAATTCTTAAAACCTCTAAACTAGGCAAAATTATTTTCTGTTTAACAAGAGCCATATTCCTATATTTTCTCATAATCTTTTTTACCACAAAAAAATCATATCTTCTACTTTTTAATACATTTTGTATATAGAATTTTTTATCTCTAGTAGTTTTAATAACGTATAATAATTACAATGTTGGTTGGGCACGGTGGCTGACACCTGTAATCCTAGCACTTTGGGAGGCCGAGGCAGGAGGATCACTTGAGGTCAAGAGTTCAAGACCAGCCTGAGCAAGAGCAAGAACCCATCTCTACAAAAAAATAGAAAAATTAGCTGGGCTCAGGGGGGCATGCTTGTAGTCCTAGCTACTTGGGAGGCTGAGGCAGCAGGATTGTTTGAGCCCAGGAATGTGAGGTTGCACTGCACTCTAGACTGGGCAACAGAGCAAGACCCTGTCTCCGAAAAATAATAATAATAGTGATTACAATGTTAACTCTTAGTAACTCTTATTTTTAGTGAAAAATCTAGAAAGTCATTTTGAACTGTTATCAATCCCCAATTGTTCTATTAACAGATTTAAATATATTTAGCTTTTTATGCCATATAAAAATAAGATGTCAAGATATATAAACTTAAACTTATATTTAATAATTATTTTAGTATTTTAATTTACCTAGAAATGACTCAGACATTTTATGATGATCTGTTATTTAATTTAGCATAACATGACTTAAAGAATTTAAATTACTGAAAAGAATTTTGGAACTGTGACACAGGTACCTTCCCTAAGGCCTTTCTCAGTCATCTTGGGCCCAAGTAGCCACATGACACCCAAGATGGCTATGAAGGACAAGGCCAGTCTGGGTCTTGAGTTTACACATCAAGTGTAGAGCTCAGGACTGAGAACAAAACCGTGGAGGTAATATCTAACCCTTCCCAGTATAACTAGGAGGAACAGCTGAGCCAGGGAGAATTCTGTATGTCCCCAGGCCTTACCATGACCATTTGTTTAGAGCCTAGAATCTAAAGGTGCCAAGACAGAAGCTCACAGGCCTGTCAAACAATTATCAAAAATACCACAGAAGTAACAGTTTTATGACATTAAAACATCCTGCATTGGCCAGGTGTGGGTACAGTGGTTCATGCCTATAATCCTAGCACTTTGGATGGCCAAGGTGGGAGGATCGTTTGAGGCCAGGAGTTCAAGACCAGCCTGATCAATGTAGTGAGACTCAGGCTCTTCAAAAAAATTAAAAAAAAATAATTTAGCAGAAGTAACAGTTTTATGACATTAAAACATCCTGCATTGGCCAGGTGTAGGTGCAGTGGTTCATGCCTATAATCCTAGCTCTTTGGATGGCCAAGGTGGGAGGATCGTTTGAGGCCAGGAGTTCAAGACCAGCCTGATCAATGTAGTGAGACTCAGGCTCTTCAAAAAAATTAAAAAAAAATAATTTAGCAGAAATTGCTTAAAACCTGCCTGTTCAGTAGTCAGACAGAATGACTAAATTAAATTTTAAAGATGTTTTTATTTTATTAATAATTTTTAAACTATCTTTACTGACTAATGATTACTAAAGTCATATGACCTTGAAAAGCATTTGAGCTTCCTTAATTTATGAGTACTCATATTTTTAAGTTAATTTGGTATCAAGCATAGACAATATATAAACATATGTGTAGATGTACACATTTATGTAAACACAATATATAACATTCACATGTACACACAAAGACTTTATGGTTTTCATTCCATAAGACAAGTAAAATTCAGTAGTTTACAAGAACAGTTAAATTTATTCTGTGGCTTTTGAATGGAAAGGTTAAAGTTTATGTGGAGAAGCCCTTATTGAACTTTAGAGAAAACAGCAAGTTTACATCTCAAAGGAGAGGGGGAGAGAGAGAGAGAATCTAAGCCTTTTATTTGAAGGGGCTTGGGTTTGTTAGAGGAAGATTTTTAATGGTTGTTAAAGTAACACAAAATCTTAGGGATTTACCGTAGGATTTTATAAGGTGTGAACTAAAATAAAATCTTAAGCCCCCCTTAGCAGACTGAATGGACCCTCTCTTGGTCAAGAGGACCCCAGAAAAACCTTAAAGCTGAGCTGCTGGCCATGAGGAGAAGGGAGGTCAGACACACCTAGTTATGCCCCCTCCCTTTTGAAGTTACTCTTTGTAACAATAAGACATTAAATCTTTAACAGGACCTAAGGCCATGCAAGATGAAGCTTAAACCATGCCTGCAGGTCATCAATCTGCTTAACAGACCACTTGAGTCTCATACATGTCTGATGACTTATCTCTAATTAGCAGATATACTTATCTTAATTTAAAACATTCCAAGCCTCTAGACAAAGCTTCCTTTCTTTGACCAATTACAAATCAAAGAATCTTTAAATTGACCTATAACCTGTAATCCTTCTCCCCTTTGAAATGTCCCACCTTTTCAGGTCAAACCAATGTACACCCTCCGAGTATTGACTTAGGGTCTTACATGTAATTCTTGTCTCCATCAATGTATAAAACCAAACTGTAACCTGGCTACTGTGGGCATGTTTTCTCAGAGCCTCTTGAAAACATGTGCTCTTCTGGGTCATTGGTCACACACATTCAACTCAGAATAAACTTCTTCAAATTATTTTATGAAGTTTGGGGTTTTTTTCCATTAACAAAGTAGACATACAGTAAGTTTAGAGGAAATTCAGAAATCCCTCCAAAATCAGTCGCTAAATATCAGAATGTCACACCTTGGAGACCAATCTAGCTAGGGAGGTGACCTTGCTAGACATTTTAATTCCAACTGGACTACCAAGCTCAGGGCAGAGCCCACACAGAATCTCAGGTCCCCAAAAGAGAGAGATGCTGTGGGACCAACCCATGCAAGGCCTTTACAGTGCATTTCGTTAACAAAGATGTTTCTCTAAGTGTTTAAACCGCACCCTTTCTTATTAATGCACAAAGAAACAAGAAGCTCTCTGTAGTATAGTCAGCTGCTTCTAACATTTTCATTCTTGCCTAGCCATTATACACACCAAAGTTAAATTCTTCTTACAATACAGAGTAATACTGACATCCCCCAAAGCCAAAGAAATCAGGTAACCCAATGCAAAAGAGAACAGAATTTTAGATCTGGGAGGAATCTCTCTACTTAAAATTCTTGGAGTTCCATGAAGAAAAACAGAAGTTTCTCTCAAAAAAATGAGTCTGTGGCACCTTTTTTGTTTTCCTTAAGGGATCCCAGGCTGTCTTAAAGGTAGCTTTTAAGTTAAGTTTAACCAAATTATGACTTAATCAAGGACATATGAGGTGTCTCTGAAGAGGTGGAAAGCAGGTTTTTTTTACAAGATCCAGAACTGCCCCACAGACAGCTCTAAGAAAGGAAAATTTTGCTAGCCCAAATTGGGTACAACCCACATTTTTGTCTAGCCATATTTTTTTAGGGTCTCATCTTCTCAGCTACCTACACATAAAGGCCCAAAAGCCTCATGTGCCCCTCACAGACAGAAAAAGACAGGAAGTCAAAGGCTATCTAAGGAAGAGAAAAGAATTGATAATAAATGAGTGCCTCAAAAAGTCAAAAGCCATATAAATATCAAATCAAAGGGGACCTGTTCCCTGACCAGGAATTGAATTCACCACAACAGCAAAAGTACAGCTTCTTAACCATTAGGCCACAAGGTGGACTGGCCTTAGCCATTACTCCCACAGGAGCAGTTACTCTGCAGGGACAACACATACAAAAGATTTTGTCTTCATTTTAGGTCAGATTCCTGCTCTTTCATTTTATCAAGAGACATTTTAAGGCTAGCCATGACATTATTGTGTGTCTGTTTTAATTTGATCTTCCTATAAGTACAAATAAGGAAATTATTTAGAATAAGAGATCTCTAAAACATATTTTTTAAACTTAGCAGTCTAATATAAAGGATCCATCTTAATATCATCTGATCATTGACAAATAGAATTTTTAATGGTATATTTAATTCTAATGGCACAGAGAGAAAGCTGAAGGTGGTCTTGTTATGTAAATGAAACCTCACATATAGCAGCTCTCAGAGAATGTCTCTTTTTAGACCTGTAAAAGTGTCAGACTCTTAATCTTTGTTCGAAGGGCCACTTTTACGTATGTCAAAGAAATATATTTTGTGGGTAAAATATTTTGATTTCTTTTAACAGTTGGTGTCAATAGAGGCGCAGCTTGACTTACTGCAGCTGCAAAGGTTTTAGATGATTTTAGAGGCCTTGTTTCTTTCCCATAATTTAGAGCTTTCTGTCAGGTTTGACCAAGAATTGGTCAAATCTCATGTAAGACAGACCAAAACCAAAAAACCAGAAAAAGCGATCACACAATTGAGATATTGTTCTCCTGTGTATAAGGAGAAGGTATAGCCAGCTGACAATAGGCCTTCAGCTATCAGATTTTAAAATGAAACCCCAAACTAGCTCCTTACCTGGAGTTGGGGCCCAAGCTGAAGACTGCTTTCTGTAGTCAGGAAAGCAGGAAACTGGTCTGCCTCTTCCTTATCAGAAGCAAGCAAAATGCTTTTAGGGGAGTTTCTTAGCAAAATAAACCTTGGATCTCAAACCCAACATTTTGGGAGATCGGGGAACCTCAGGAGAGAGCAGCTGTTTAGCCTTGGCGACCCTCACAATCAGTCAGAGTAAAACTCTAGCTAAGACCTTAGCTCCAGTAGGACTAAGGAGCCCTACCCCCAGCAGTCCCTTGTGGTCACTTTTATGACAGCCTAAAGTAAGTGACTAAGGCAGAGAGCTCAGTCAGCAGCGGTTTATTAAGTCAAAGTTTGAGGACATGCCCAGGAAAAACCCAAGCCACAGAAGCATCTGTGACTTTTTTCTGGAGGGGGATTTGGGAACTTCAGTATTTAAGGGGAGGGGGCATATAGAAAGAAAAAGGAGGAGGGAGGTGGGCAGTGAGGCAAATGCTTACATTCTTGTGAGGCCCAGGAAATCCTTTACATAAGGTAAGGTGAATGTTTGAAGAAAAAGGGACTAAAGGAAGAATCAGTTGCTCCAGCAAGGAATTTCCTCATGAATGGTCTGTGTGGGCAGTCCTTGTAGATGCCTGAGGCCTCTTACCTTCTGAGGGACCTGGCTGATGGGTACTGTTGGTAACAGCTGTTCCTGTGGAAGGGGGTGTTGCAGGACTCAGCCTCCAGGGTTGCCCTTTCCTTTTGCATAAGGAGTTGGGGGCATGGTCCCGAGATTTTAATTTCTTTTGCACTCTTCTAGGATACAATTTATGGTACTGATTTCAAGCTATATGCATTGTTAAACATTCAATGATCACACATTATTTTTTCCTAGACCCTGTGTACTGCTTCCCTAAGAAAGCTCCATCCTAATGATTAATTGTAGCAAAGGACTCCTCTTATGGTTAGTTCTGCTTCGGAGGTGGTTTTTTGTGTTTTGTTATTCAGTAATTTTCTCCTAAATGGTATTGCTTAATCTTTCAGATCCTTCTGTTAAAAAGTTTATCAGATCCCTGGCATATTTAATCCCTTCCAATATTCCTATAATCATTGGCAATTTAAATAATGTAGTCATTTGTGAGCACTCAAAGCCTCCCAATATTTCACATTCTCCAGAGCAGCGCAGTAGTGACATGCACAAGTTCATAAGCAAAGCAGAAAGCCAACTCTCACTAACAAACAGAATCACCACTTTCAGTGGGGCGTTGGTTAATTATTTCTCCATTATCCAGAGGCAGTGTCTTTGCATGCTCACTGACCCTGGCCGTTTTCTTATTTCCACATTGAGGTTTTCAAGATGAGTGTGCCTCACAGAGGGGCCGCAGCAGGGAAGGGATAGATGTTGGCCACAAGCCTCTGGGGAACTCTGGTCAGCTGCAGCCAAGCTCAAGAGTTTGAGAGACACACAAAGAATCACGGTGCATGCTTTACAATGAGAAAATGAGAAGATATTTGTGACAATGAAACTACCTTAAAAGTATTCTTAAACTTTATTGAACGCCAATACATGTGATGCAATGCATACTTTATCTTGGAGCTATAATAGAGATTTAGAGGAAAAATTCACCGAATTTACATTTTTGTTCTGACTACCTTGTGAATATACTCCCTTTTATGCCCAGGAGATTCTCTCCCTTTTTCTTATCTGCTTTCTATCCCTCTACCTATGAAAATAACTAGTATTTATTGAGTACTTACTATACCTCTAGGTTGTTTTAAGCAGATCTCATTTAATACCAACAAAAATTTAAGAGGCTGTTCTTTTCCCATCTTATAGATAAGGAAACCGAGGTCTCCGGCACTGAAGAAACTTGTCTGAGACAAGCGACTGCCCTCCCTGTCCAGGCAGTTTGATTCTGGAGCCCCTCGCTGGCCCGGCTACAGCTCCCACCCCAGCCCCTCCCCAGCCGCGATGTGCGGAACTCTCAAAGGCTTAGAGTCCCTCTCCTGCTCTCCTTTTTCTTGTAGATTTATACCTTTAATTTCTGTGTCTATTTTAGGGGGACCTCAGGAGGGAGCAGAGATAGACGTGCCACCTTTAACTGGATGCCCACCCAGGGCTTTCAGCAAGGACGTTTTTAAATTGCAGGCAGCTGCCGAGCAGAGAATGAGCCATAGGGCTAGACCCCAGCGACCCTGGGAGATGGAACTGACCAGATTTGGGGATGGACTGGCCCTAGGCACATGGGAGGGCGACGGAAGACCCACGGTAGGTGGACGGCGGCCAGAAGCCAGAGTCCAGCGGCGATGGCCTTACCGCCCAGTGTGAGGGCCCCGGTGGGGGCTGGGCGCGGCCCTGGCTGGACCAGACCGTGGGCTCCGGAGCCCAGAGCCCTGTCACGCCCCACGCCATGGTCCCCCAGCGCGGGCGCAAGGGACCCACGGCGCCCTGTCCACCGTCCGCCCAGCTCTTCTCTGCAAGGGCAGCGAGAGGCCTGTGTGGCTTAGTTACATCTCCCTCCGGAGAGTTTTAATTATTCGTTAAAGACTGTGGGACTGTGCTTGCTGCGGGAGGTTTGCGTAAAAAGCTCAAGAACTGGTCTTCATTTCTGCTTTCCTACAAGATAAAAGTAATCAGCTCTCACATGTGTCGTTGCCTGTGGGTAAATGGGGCAGCCGGGGGAGAGCAGTCTGGCAGTGGTCGGCCCCTCAAACTGGGTGGCAGGGCCATCCCGGCTGGACTCTGGCTTCTGGCCGCAGCTCAGAAAGTGAAGCACAGTTACCGGATGACCCAGCAATTCCACTCCTGGCATATGCCCAAGAGAAATAAAAACATACGTTCACACAAATACTTGTACATAAATGTTCAGAGTGGCATTATTTGTAATACCTGAAAGGCGGAAACAGCCCAAATGTCCCTCAGGTAGACACGGATAGACACAATGTGGTCTATCTACAGAGTGGAATATTATCCTTCCATGTAAAGGAAGGAAGCGTTGACACAGACTACAACGTGGATGAGCCCTGAAAACATGCTCAGTGAAAGAAGGCTGTCACAGAAGACTCCGTGTCATATGATTCCATTTGTTTGAAATGTACAGAATAGGCAAATCCATAGAGATGGAAAGTAGATTAGTGGTTGCCAAGGGCTGAGAGAGGAGGGACTAGGGAGTGATTGACAAGAAGTATGACGTTTCCTTTTGTAGTGAAGGAAATGTTCTGGAATTAGATAGTAAAGATGGTTGACAGAGCACGTGTGAATATACTAAAAACCACTGAATTGTACACTTTAAAAGGGGGAATTATATGGAATGTGAATTATATCTCAATAATTTTAAAAGATAAAAGTAATCAGTTACTCCTTCCAGCAATTTTCTAAAGTTAAAATGAATGGAACTATGGATATAGAATTTCAGCTTGGGATGATGAAAAGCTTAAAATTAAATAGTGATGGTTATACAACATTGTGAGTGTGCTTAATGCCACTGTAACTGTACACTTAAGCATAGTTAAAATGGTAAATTTCATGTGCGTATTTTACAAAAACAAAACAACTAAACTACATTAAGGGAAATATAATTGAGTCATGGACAAGCCATTTTAAATGAGAGTTTTAGTTATTTGCTGTAGGAAAACGCTTTAGGAAATACACATCTTCCTTTTTTCATGTAGATGGCCAACGGCTCTTCTGTAAATCCATGCTATGTGTGTGGTGAACAGAGCAAGGGCCTGGTGGACATCCTGGCTTTGCAGCCCTGCTCCGGCCATTGCCTGTGCGTGGGCCACCCCTTCACCTCTTGCCACTACATGTTCTCTGCAGATTAAAGTAGTTCTCTAGCTGCTTTGTGGGCCTGCTCAGTGGAGAGCACTGCCTCAGGCCTGGCTGTCAGACCAGCGTGGATGTCCCCAGGAAGTCTCGTTTTGTCCCAAGGCCAGTGCTTCTCTGTTCCCAGGGACTCAATATCCTTCATCAATTTTGTCAGACTCCCCCTCTGTTCCACTGTCCCTACAAGAACCTGTTCTGTCCATTGTTGTTGTTTCTCAATAGTGTCAGAGTTTTCATTTTTGCCAATGTGCTATGTGTGAAAAGTGATGTCTTGTGACCTTTATTTGCATTTTATAGGATTAATAAGGTTCTATTAATTAGCTATTCCGATTTCCACTTCTAGAAATTACCTGTTTGTATTCTCTGCTCAGTTTTCTATCACATTATTTTTTCTTAATGACTCGTAGAGATTCTTTATATAGTCTGGATGTTACCTTATTTCCCTTTTATATGCCCAGTGTATACTTTCTCTCTTATTTTTATTTATTTATTTATTTTTTGAGACAGAGTCTCACTCTGTTGCCCAGGCTAGAATATAGTGGCATCATCATAGCTCACTGCAACCTCAAACTCCTGGGCTCAAGCAATCCTCCTGCCTCAGCCTCCCAAGTAGCTGGGACTATAGGTGCACACCACCATGCCTGGATAATTTTTCTTTTCTTTTTTTTTCTGTAGAGACAGGGTCTCATTCTTGCTCAGGCTGGTCTCAACTCCTGAGCTCAAGCAATCCTCCTGCCTCAGCCTCCCATAGTGCTAGGATTACAGGTGTGAGCCACTGAGCCCAGCCTATCTTAATTTTTTTATGATGCCTTTCATCAGATAGGATTTTAAAATTGTGGTGCAGACTACTTCATCATTCATTTTCTATTATGGTTGGTTTGTATTGCTCATGTTTCTTTTCAACACCCTCCTATTTGTGGAAACATATGTTCTCCTTATTTTTCTTTAACCTTATTTAAGTTTTGATTTTTTTTTTCATGTTTAGGCTTTCAATCTATCGGTACTCCCTTTTTGCTATTTGCGTGATGACAAAGATCTTATTTGGTTTTTTTCAACCTGGTAGCCAGTTGTCCCAGGTCAATGCATGGGAATGTGTCCACCATGTCCACTGGTTACCTCCATAACACATAGCATCCGTGAGCCACAGAGCAGGCTCTGCACTTTCTATTCTGTTCTATATGTGTATATATAGATATACAGTTTTTTTTTTTTTTTTTTTGAGACAGGGTCTCGCTCTGTCACCTAGGCTAGAGTGCAGTGGTGCGATTATAGCTCACTGCAACCTCTAACTCCTGGGCTCAAGTGATCCCCCTGCCTCAGCCTCCCAAAGTGCTAGCATTATAGCCATGAGCCATATATATTTTTTATCCTCATCTTTTCATGTTTTCTTTTTCATTAATGTGCCTCTAATTTTTTTTTTTTTTTTAGAGACAGGATCTCACTATGTTGCCCAGGTTGGTCTTGAACTCCTGGCCTCAGGTGGTCCTCCTGCCTCAGCCTCCCAAATTGCTGGGTTTATAGGAGTGAGCCACCGACTTCCTTGTTATTAATGCCTTCCATTAATATGGTACATTTGTCACAATTATTATCAACTAAAGTCCATATATTATTTGGATTTCCTCAGTTGTTCCCTAACATCCACTTTTTATTCCCAGATCCCCTCCGAGATACCACACTGCATTTAGTCATCACATCTCCTTAGGCTCCTTTTGGTTGTGCGACTTGCTCAGACTAGCTTTGTTTTTGATGAGCTTGACAGTTTTGAGGAGTACTGCTCAGGTATTTTGTAGAATGTCCATCAAGTGGTATTTTTCTGATGTTTTTCTCATGATTAGACTGGGGTTTGGGGTTTGGGATAGGAAGAGCACAGAGATGGGTGCCATCCTCATAACATCCTGTCAAGGGTACACACTGTCACCAGGACATGTCACTGCAGGTGCTGGCCTTGCTCACCTGGCTGGGGTGGTGTCTGCAGGTTTCTCCACCATGAATTTTCTCTTTTATACCCCATTTCCATACTGTCCTCTTTGAGAACAAGTTACTAAGCACAGCCCATAGTTAAGGAGTGGGGAGTTATGTTCCATCTTCTTAAGTGCAGAGTATCTATATAAATTATTTAGAATTCTTCTGCACGGAAGGTCTGTGTTCTCCCCCATTTTTATTTTTTTTCAATCATTTATTGTACCAGCATGGATTGATGAATATTTATTTTTACTTTGTGTTATAATCCAATATTACTTTATTTTATTGCTCAAATTGTTCCAGCTTTGGCTATTTGGGACCTCTTTCAGTTGTCTCCTGTGTCCCTTTGACTTAACCTCTTCAGTATGTGTGTGTGTGTGTGTGTGTGTGTGTGTGTGTGTGTGTGTGTGTGTGCGCATTCATCTCTTCCTTCCTTACTGGCACTAAAAGGCGCTCCAGGCTCACCTTGTATATTTCCTGCCCCAGTTCTAGAATCAGCCATTTCTCCAAGAAGCCAAGTTCCTTTTACTGGAAAGTGACATTATATGGAAGGCAAAACCTGGGTTCTGAGTGTGCTCACTGCTATTGTGGGGAGTCACTTCTTGTAGACGCTCTCAACTGACAGACCAAGGAGATGTGTTTGTAAACTATACACATGCCTTTAAATATTTCTGTATGTAACCATGTGTATCTGTGAAGCCTAATGTGGGTGCATACTGGTGTCTCCAGTTCTAACCCTTGCTCATCCACCTGGCATCAGTCCCAACTTACCAAGACCTCTTTGACACATTTTCATGTGATTAAACATGAAAATATTTTATAAAAATATTCTATAAAAATAGTTTAACTAACTATATAGTCTTGCACTGAAAGGATATATGCTAATTTAAACAATTTCCCAAATACTCCCTTAATGAATATTCCCCAAACCGAATCTGATTATTTCCTTAGGATAAATTCCTAGAAAAGGGATTTCTGAGTTAAAAGAATGTATACGCATTGTAAGGATTTTGATGCATGCTCCCCAAACTCCTTCCAGAAAGTTTATAATAATTTATTCTTATATCAGAAGTATATCAGAATGTATATCGGGCTGGGTGCAGCGGCTCACACCTATAATACTAGCACTTTGGGAGGCAGGAGGATCACTTGAGGCCAGAATTTTGAGGCTAACCTAGGCAATAGTGAGACCCTGTCTCTACAAAAAATAAAAAAAATAGCTGGGCATGGTGGCGCATGCCTGTAGTCCCAGGAGGCTAAAGCAGGAGGATCACTTGAGCCCAGGAGTTTGAGGCTCCAGTGAGCTATGATGATACCACTGCACTCCAACCTGGGTAACAGAGTGAGACCCTGTCTCAAAAAAAAAAAAAGAATGTATGTCATAAACTTTACCCTAAACTCAAGCAACAGCTCATATTTCAAGTTTGTTTAATGTTTGCCAATTTAATAAATAAAAAATCTCTTAATGTACATATTTGTATTTGCTTAATTATTAGTAGAAACTTAACTTTTTATTTATTCATTGATCATTTATTTCTCTTCTGCCAATTGCCTGTTCATATCATTTGCCCATTTTTGTCAGAACATTTTTTTCCTTATTACTTTTCAGTATCTCCTTCTATAATAAATTTATTAACCTTTCAGAAATTATGATGCAAATATTGGCCTTTAATTATGTTAACTTTTTAATGTTCAAACATTTTATATTTATATCATCAAATCTATTAGTTCTCTTATTGCTTCTGTCTTTACTATTGTCTATTTTTTCCCCATCTTCATCCTGCAGTATTTATTTATTTATTTTAATTTATATATATTTTTTTTTCTTTTTTTTGAGACAGAGTCTCACTCTGTTGCCCGGGCTAGAGTGCCATGGCGTCATCCTAGCTCACAGCAACCTCAAACTCCTGGGATCATGCAATCCTCCTGCCTCAGCCTCCCAAGTGGCTGGGACTACAGGCATGCGCCATGATGCCCGGCTAATTTTTTCTGTATATATTTTTAGTTGTCCAGATAATTTCTTTCTATTTTTAGTAGAGACAGGGTCTCGCTCTTGTTCAGGCTGGTCTCAAACTCCTGACCTTGAGCGATCCACCTGCCTCGGCCTCCCAGAGTGCTAGGATTACAGGCGTGAGCCACTGCGCCTGGCCTATATCTTTTTTTAATTTGTAAAAATTTATAGGTTACAAGTGAAATTTTGTTACATGTGTATAATGTGTAGGATCAAGTCAGGATATTTAGAGTGTCCATCACCCCAATACAATACATTTTTGTTTAACTATAGTCACCCTACTCTGCAATCAAACATTTAATTTATTCTTTCTATATAACTGTATGTTTGTACCCTTTAACCTATTTCTCTTCTTCCTCCCTCCTCCCACCACATTCCTAGTCTCTTGCGTCTATCTTTCCACTCTGTACCTCCCTGTGATCAAATTTTTTAGCTCCCACATATAAGTGAAAACATGATAGTTCTCTTTTTGTGCCTGGCTTATTTCACTTAAGATAATGGCTTCCAGTTCCATCCATGTTGCTGCAAATGTCATGATTTCATTCTTTTTTATGGCTGAATAGTATTCCATTGTGTATATATGCTACATTTTCTTTATCCATTCATCTGTTGATGGACACTTAGGTTTATTCCATATTTTTTCTATTGTGAATAGTGCCGCAATAAACATTCGAGTGCAGATGTCCCTGTGATTTATTGATTTCTTTTCCTTTAGTTAGACAGCCAATAGTGGGGTTGCTGGATTGAATGGTAGTTCTAATTTTAGTTTCTTGAGAAATCTTGCCCTGCAGTATTTAATATCATCTTTAAAATACCCTTTCCGACCCCAAGATCATATAGTCATCTATATTTTTCTATGTTTTAGTAATTTAATTTGTTATTTTAAATGGTTAATCCATATGGAATTTACTTAGCTTATGGTGATAAGTAGGGCTTCCTTTTGTGAGCTCAGGTACAGAAGGTTCAATTAATCATACTCTGTAGTTCATGACACAGTATTGTCATTGGTCATGGAAAGGCCCCTTGATACGACTGTAAAGAAAACATTATTATATGTTGTAAAAATACCCTGGTGGAAAGAAAGGAGAGAAGGAAGGAAAGAGAAAGAAAGAATGAAAATTGTATAAAACTAAGAAATGTTTGGAAATGAACAATAATAAAAAACACTATATGTGAAACTTTGTGGGACACAGGAAAGCAGTACTTAGAGGGAAAGTTAGAACTTTAAATACATTTATCAGGAAATAAAAAATGTTAAAACAAATGAGATAAGTATTCAACTCAATAAGTTAGAAAAAGAACAGAACAAATCCAAATAAATAGGAAGAAAGGTAATTACTGGGGGAGGAAATCAAGAAAATCAAGGAAAAAATAGAAAAGATTAGTAAATAATTATTAATTTCTAAATGTATTGTACTATAGTTAATATGATAATCTATGTAATATAGCTCCTTTGAGTTTATTGGCTGTGGAATTATGTATGCATCTAACATCTTCAGCTTAGTCCTGGCTTTGGTTGGTTCTTCATTTTCTCTTTTTGTCTGTTTGCTTGCTTGCTTGACCTACAAGTTTCTCAGAGTAGTATGGTAGAATCTCCAATTATAGTTGTTGATCTGTTTCTTCCTGCAGTTCTGTAAGTTTTTTTCTTGAAATGTTTTCAGGTGTTTATATGTTTATAATGGATGTATCTTTTTGTTTGACTGTTTCTTTCAATAGCATATAATCTCCTTGTTTGTCTTTTATGACTTTTTCTTAGTCTAAATTAAATTTTAATCAATATTATGATTTCTTTTGAAGTATATTTGCCTCTTATATCTTTTCTTGTATTTTTATTTTTACTTTTCTGTCCTTTGGTACATAGTATTGAAAATTTTAAATATAATCTGTAAGTCCCTTTCTCTTAATTGGTGAATTAACTCACATACATTTATTATAATTACTGATATGTAAGCCTTTTCTGTCTTCTTCTGTTATATTTTCAAGGTACTGTTTTCTTCCCCCCAGCCCCAGGTTATATTTTACATTGGCTAGATCACGTTTTCTTCTGTTAGTTTAAGATTTTGCATCTAATTTTATGTAAGCAGTCTGGACATAACTTTCTTTCTTCCTTTTTTTTTTTTGAGACAGAGTCTCACTCTCTTGCCTGGGCTAGAATGCCATGGCGTCAGCCTAGCTCACAGCAACCTCAAAGTCCTGGGCTTAAGCAATCATCCTGCCTCAGCCTCCCAGGTAGCTGGGACTACAGGCACTCACCACTGTGCCTGGCTAGTTTTTTCTATTTTTAGTTGTTTGGCTAATTTCTTTCTATTTATAGTAGAGATGGGGTCTCGCTCTTGCTCAGGCTGATCTCAAACTCCTGAGCTCAAACAATCTGCCCGCCTCAGCCTCCCAGAGTGCACAGGCGTGAGCCACCACGTCCGGCCTGGATATAACTTTCTTTTAATTTTCTTGTCATGTTTTTAAGTTAGGAGATGTTCCTTCTTTTTCCATTCTCTGGAAGAGTTTTAAATAAGCGTAATCTTACTTCTTCCTTAAATGTTTAGAGGAAATCATCAGTGAGTCAGCTGGGCCTGGAATTTTCTTTGTGGGATTCCACTTATTTAATAGATATATGACTGCCCAGATTTTCTATTACTTCTTGTATTAGTTTTGGTTTATTATGTTTTACAGTGAATTTGTGCATTTAATCTACATTTCTAAATTTATTAGCATGAGTTGCTCATATTATTCAGTTTTTGTCATCTTAATGACTGTTCGGTCTGATCATACTCCCTTTTTATTCCTAGTATTGACAATTTGTGTCTACTCTTTCATTCTTATCCTTATTCAGCCTTGCTAGGGATTTATGGATTTTATTAATCTTTTCAAAGAACCAATTGTGTCATTGTTAAATCTCTTTATTATGTGTTTTCTATTATATTAACTTCTCCTCTCATCTTTATTTTTTCCTTCTTTCTACTTTCTTTAGATTTATTATGTTGTCCTTTCATTTTCCAACTATTTGTGATGGATATTTAGATCCTTGATTGTCAGCCTTTCTTTTTTTTTTTTTTTTTTTT